>NC_057794.1:85909776-86209776 GCF_018294505.1 Triticum aestivum | reverse complement strand
CAAGTCTTCCCAACAGTTCTACTTGGCACAAACACTAATTAAACACAAAAAACACAACCAAAACAGAGGCTAGATAAATTATTTATTACTAAAAAGGATCAAAAAGAAAGGAACAAAAATAAAATTGGGTTTCCTCCCAACAAGCGCTATCATTTAACGCCCCTAGCTAGGCATAAAAGCAAGGATAGAGCTAGGTATTGCCATCTTTGGCAGGCAATCCATAAGTGGCTCTCATAATACATTCATAAGGTAATTTAATTTTATTTCTAGGGAAGTTTTCCATGCCTTTCCTTCACGGAAATTGGAATCTAATATTTCCTTCCTTCATATCAATAATTGCACCAATCATTCTAAAGAAAAGGTCTACCAAGAATAATAGGACATGAAGGATTGCAATCTATGTCAAGAACAATAAAATCTACGGGCACATAATTCCTATTTGCAACAATAAGAACATCATTAATTATTCCCATAGGTTTCTTAATAGTGGAATCCGCAAGGTGCAAGTTTAAAGAGCAATCATCAAAATCACAGAAACCTAGCAAATCACACAAAGTCTTTGGAATTGTGGAAACAGTAGCACCCAAATCACACAAAGCATAGCATTCATGATCTTTAATTTTAATTTTAATAGTAGGTTCCCACTCATCATAAAGTTTTCTAGGGATAGAAACTTCCAACTCAAGTTTTTCTTCATAAGATTGCATCAAAGCATCAACGATATGTTTAGTAAGCTTTATTTTGACTATAAGCATGAGGAGAATTTAGCACGGATGGCAACAAGGAAATACAATCTATCAAAGAGCAATTATCATAATTAAATTCCTTGAAATCCAAAATAGTGGGTTCATTAATATTTAAAGTTTTGACTTCTTCGATCCCACTTTTAACAATTTTAGCATCAAGATCTAAAGACTCCGAATTTTTGGAACGTTGTCTAGGTAAAGGTGGATCATATTCGGTCCCATAATTATCAAGATTCATATTGCAAAACAAATATTTAATAGGGGACACATCAATAACTTTAGATCTTCATCTTTATTATCATGGAAACTAGAAGAACACGCTTTTATAAAAGCAATCTTTCTTAGCACGCATCCTAGCGGTTCTTTCTTTGCACTCATCAATGGAAATTCTCATGGCTTTGACAGACTCATTGATATCATGCTTAGGTGGAATAGATCTAAGTTTCAAAGAATCAACATCAAGAGAAATTCTATCAACGTTCCTAGCCAACTCATCAATCTTAAGCAATTTTTCTTCAATCAAAGCATTGAAATTCTTTTGCGAAGTAATAAATTCTTTAATATTAGATTCAAAATCAGAGGGCATCTTATTATAATTTCCATAAAAGTTTTTGTAGGAATTACCATAATTATTAGAGGAATTACTAGGATACGGCCTAGGATTAAAGTTTCCTCTATATGCGTTGTTACCATAAATTATTCCTACCAACAAAATTCACATCCATAGATTCATTATTATTCTCAATCAAAGTAGACAAAGGCATATCATTAGGATCAGAAGAAACACTTTTATTAGCAAATAATTTCATAAGTTCATCCATCTTTCCACTCAAAACATTAATTTCTTCTATCGCATGCACTTTCTTATTAGTAGATCTTTCAGTGTGCCATTGAGAATAATTAACCATAATATTATCTAGGAGTTTAGTAGCTTCTCCAAAGTGATTTCCATAAAAGTGCCTCCCGCGGCCGAATTAAAAGATTTCTAGAAGCAAAATTCAATCCGGCATAAAAATTTGTATAATCATCCACAAATTCAAACCATGTGTAGGGCAATTACGTATCATTAATTTCATCCTCTCCCAAGCTTGTGCAACATGTTCATGATCAAGTTGCTTAAAATTCATAATATCATTTCTAAGAGAGATGATCTTAGCGGGAGGAAAATACTTAGAGATAAAAGCATCTTTGCACTATTTCCATGAATCGACACTATTTTTAGGCAAAGACGAAAACCAAGCTTTAGCATGATCTCTAAGCGAAAAAGGAAATAACTTCAATTTAACAATATCATTATCCACATCTTTCTTCTTTTGCATATCACATAAATCAACGAAGCTATTCAGATGGGTAGCGGCATCTTCACTAGGAAGGCCGGCGAATTGATCTTTCATGACAAGATTCAACAAAGCATCATTGATTTCACAAGATTCAGTATCGGTAACAGGAGCAATCGAAGTGCTAAGGAAATCATTGTTGTTGGTATTGGTTAAGTCACACAATTTAGTATTATCTTGAGCCATCGCGACAAGCAAGAAATCCAACACACAAGCAAACAAGAAACAGGCAAAAAGAGGCAAATAGAGAAAGAGAGGAGGACGGAGAGAGAGAGGGTGAATAAAACGGCAAGGGTGAAGTGGGGGAGAGGAAAATGAGAGGCAAATGGCAAGCAATGTAATGCGGGAGATAAGGGTTTGTGATGGGTACTTGGTATGTCTTGACTTGCAACGGCGCCACAAGTGACTCGTTGTCGGGAGTCAAATCTTGACTTGTATTGCGCGAACCTCCCCGGCAACGGTGCCAGAAATCCTTCTTGCTACCTCTTGAGCACTGCGTTGGTTTTCCCTTGAAGAGGAAAGGGTGATGCAGGAAAGTAGCGTAAGTATTTCCCTCAGTTTTTGAGAACCAAGGTATCAATCCAGTAGGAGGCCACGCACGAGTCCCTCGCACCTACACAAACAAATAAATCCTCGCAACCAACGCGATAAGGGGTTGTCAATCCCTACACAGTCACTTGCGAGAGTGATATCTGATAGATATGGTAAGATAATTTTTTTGGTATTTTTTATGATAAAGATGCAAAGTAAAATAAAAGGCAATAAAAATAACTAAGTGTTGGAAGATTAATATGATGGAAAATAGACCCGGGGGCCATAGGTTTCACTAGTGGCTTCTCTCAAGAGCATAAGTATTCATGGTGGGTAAACAAATTACTGTTGAGCAATTGACAGAATTGAGCATAGTTATGTGAATATCTAGGTATGATCATGTATATAGGCATCATGTCCGAGACAAGTAGACGAACTCCTGATTGCATCTACTACTATTACTCCACACATCGACCGCTATCCAGCATGCATCTAGAGTATTAAGTTCATAAGAATAGAGTAACACTTTAAGCAAGATGACATGATGTAGAGGGATAAACTCATGCAATATGATGTAAACCCAATCTTGTATACGTGCCTTGCTGCCCCTACTGTCACTGGGAAAGGACACCGCAAGATTGAACCCAAAGCTAAGCACTTCTCCCATTACAAGAAAGATCAATCTAGTAGGCCAAACCAAACTGATAATTCGAAGAGACTTGCAAAGATAACCAATCATACATAAAACAATTCATGGAAGATTCAAATATTGTTCATAGATAAACTTGATCATAAAACCACAATTCATCGGTCTCAACAAACACACCGCAAAAGAAGATTACATCGAATAGATCTCCACAAGAGAGGGGGAGAACTTTGTATTGAGATCCAAAAAGAGAGAAGAAGCCATCTAGCTAATAACTGTGGACCCAAAGGTCTGAGGTAAACTACTCACACTTCATCGGAGAGGCTATGGTGTTGATGTAGAAGCCCTCCGTGATCGATGCCCCCTCCGGCGGAGCTCCGAAAAAGGCCTCGAGATGGGATCTCGTGGATACAGAAAGTTATGGCGGTGGAATTAGGGTTTTGGCTCCGTATTTGGTAGTTTGGGGGTACATAGGTATATATAGGAGGAAGGAGTACATCGGTGGAGCAACAGGGGGCCCACGAGGGTGGAGGGCGCGCCTGGGGGGGTAGGCGCGCCCCCTACCTCGTGCCTTCCTTGTTGATTGCTTGACGTAGGGTCCAAGTCCTCTAGATCATGTTCGTTTCGAAAATCACGTTCCCGTAGGTTTCATTCTGTTTGGACTCCGTTTGAAATTCTTTTTCTGCGAAACCCTAAAATAGGCAAAAACAACAATTCTGGGCTGGGCCTCCGGTTAATAGGTTAGTCCCAAAAATAATATAAAAGTGTATAATAAAGCCCAATAATGTCCAAAACAGAATATAATATAGCATGGAACAATCAAAAATTATAGATACGTTGGAGACATATCAATCATGGCCACAAGAATAGCAAGCATCATGTTCATCAAGGGATATTTCAATCAAATTATTGTTATCATAATTATCTATAGATTCATGCATATCATTATTTTCTTCCAAAGCAGTGGTCATTCTTTCAATAAATTCCTTAACATAGGCATTGTGAGCATAGTTTTCATAGCAATATTTAAGTATGTCAAGATATTCAGATTCGTAGAGAGTAATATCATACTTTTCAATCAAAGAAGCAACTTCATAAGCACCCTTAAAAGCAGCAAATTCTTCAATTTGTTCGATATTGTAGTAACTATAGACACCCTTTGCATAAGAAGATAAGATTTCATTTTCATTAAACTCACATAGGTAGGGAAGGTGTTTTTTAGGGTTCTCAGAGCAACAAGTAAAATCACAAATTTCACAAAGATTCCAAGCATAACACAGCAATCTGTTTATTCGATCCCATAAGAGTTTCCCTTTTTCAGACAAACGGTGACAAACAAAATGAGCATGCTCATCTAAAGATTTCCCATCAACTAGGCTAGCTGGGGTTTCAGCACGAGCGCATAAGGATCGAAGATGATCCAAGTAGAACACTTTAAGTGGATCCATATCAATAGATTTTTAGCAAGCAAAGATGCAAGCAAATAGAAGGCACATGGAAACACAAACAAATATACATACAGGAAGAAGGCGAAGAAAAGACAAATCTTTTTGAAAATCGTTTTATAAGTGGGGAGAGGAAAATGAGAGGCAAATGGCAAATAATGTAATGCGAGGGATAAGAGTTTGTGATGGGTACTTGGTATGTCTTGACTTGATGTAGATCTCCCTAGCAACGGCGCCAGAAATCCTTCTTGCTACCTCTTGAGCACTGTGTTGGTTTTCCCTTGAAGAGGAAAGGGTGATGTAGTAAAGTAGCGTAAGTATTTCCCCTAGTTTTTTGAGAACCAAGGTATCAATCCAGTAGGAGACTACACGCAAGTCCCTCGTACCTACACAAACAAATAAGAACCTCGCAACCAACACGATAAAGGGGTTGTCAATCCCTTCACGGTCACTTACGAGAGTGAGATCTGATAAAGATAATAATAACAAGATAAATATTTTTGGTATTTTTATGATATAGATTGAAAGTAAAGATTGCGAAATAAAATAGACTGGAAAGTTATATGATAAAAGATAGACCCGGGGGCCATAGGTTTCACTAGTGGCTTCTCTCAAGATAGCATAAGTATTACGGTGGGTGAACAAATTGCTGTCGAGCAATTGATAGAAAAGTGCATAATTATGAGAATATCTAGGCATGATCATGCATATAGGCATCACGTCCGCAACAAGCAGACCAAAACGATTCTGCATCTACTACTATTACTCCACACATCGACAGTTATCCAACATGCATCTGGAGTATTAAGTTCATAAGAACAGAGTAACGCATTATGCAAGATGACATGATGTAGAGGGATAAACTCAAGCAATATGATATATGCCCCATCTTTTTATCCTCGGTGGCAACAATACAATACGTGCCTCGTTGCCCCTGCTGTCACTGGGAAAGGACACCACAAGATTGAACCCAAAGCTAAGCATTTCTCCCATTGCAAGAAAGATCAATCTAGTAGGCCAAACCAAACTGATAATTCAAAGAGACTTGCAAAGATAATTAAATCATACATATAATAATTCAGAGAAGAACCAAATATTGTTCATAGATAACCTTGATCATAAACCCACAATTCATCGGATCTCGACAAACACACCGCAAAAAGAGTTACATCGAATAGATCTCCAAGAAGATCAAGGAAAACTTTGTATTGAGATCCAAAGAGAGAGAAGAAGCCATCTAGCTAATAACTATGGACCCGAAGGTCTGAAGTAAACTACTCACACATTATCGGAGAGGCTATGGTGTTGATGTAGAAGCCCTCCGTGATCGATTCCACCTTCGGCGGAGCTCCGGAAAAGGCCCCAAGATGGGATCTCTTGGGTATAGAAGGTTGCAGCGGTGGAAATAGGGTTTCATGGTGCTCCTGGATGTTTTCGGGGTATATGGGTATATATAGGAGGAAGAAGTAGGTCGGTGGAGCTACGAGGGGCCCACGAGGGTGGGGGCGCGCCCAGGGGGCAGACGCGCCTCCCTGCCTCGTGGCCTCCTCGTTGATTTCTTGCTGCCTACTCCAAGTCCCCTGGATCACGTTTGTTCCAAAAATAACTCTCCCGAAGGTTTCATTTCGTTTGGATTCCATTTGATATTCCTTTTCTGCGAAACACTGAAATAGGCAAAAAAACAGCAATTTGCACAGGGCCTTGGGTTAGTAGGTTAGTCCCAAAAATAATATAAAAGTGTATAAATAAGCCCATTAACATCCAAAACAGATAATATAATAGCATGGAACAATCAAAAATTATAGATACGTTGGATACGTATCACGTACCACACAAATATCTCCTGTTTTTGTTTCGAGCTGTTTTTCTGACAGATCTAGATCACCATGACGTCTTCAAGTGCCCCCAAGGAGAAGCTTTTCGAGAGGGTCATCAACCCCTACCTCGCGGAGGTGCTGCAACACCCTCAAACCATTGAGTTGCGTGAGGGGGTGTTGCACATCCGCGATGTTGAGGGACCAAGGAGGACCAGAAGCATGGAGACAAGACTCGAAGCAATGGAGCAACAAGTTTTCAAGTGCCAGGGGATGGTGGAACGCGGACTCGACGCCAACCACATGAGATCATAGAGTTCACCAACAATCACACTGGATGCCAAGAACATTGGGGAGACCATCTTCAAGCTTCACGAGAAAATCGAGCACCTCCAAGCCCAGATCTATGACCTGCAAAATCAACACTGTGAGTATGAACATAGATTCAAGAGGATGAGTTTAGCTGCAGATTTGAGGATCCCCGAGACTTGATCATCCTTCTATGATGGAGAGCCTATGCCTTGGAAGATGGACGACAAACCTACATCATCAATAACTCCATCATCACTACCACCAAAGGCGAACTGAGTATCGGGTATGGGCACTCCCCTTGGCAACTGCCAAGCTTGGGGGAGTGCCCGGTATCGTATCACCATCACACTTCTATCTTTACCGTTTTTCTTAGTTCGATCCTTTTGGTTATATCTTGATATAGTAGAATAAAGTTTAGTATGATCTAGATTCGAGTTATGCTTTATGATCCTTCTATGTAATCGAGTCCGTCAGCTATATATAATAAAGATTAGTTTTGAGTCAAGGACTTGATTATCTTGCTATGATCTTGAGGGAATAAAAGAAAGAATAAAAAGAAATAAAGATATCATATTTATCTTATGGAGAGTAATGACTTCACATATAAAGAGTATGATGAATAAACATTGTTGAGAGTTGACAAACATAGTTTTAGTCATCGTTGCAATTAATAGGAAGTAATAAAGAAAGAGAGGTTTTCACATATAAATATACTATCTTGGACATCTTTTATGATTGTGAGCACTCATTAAAATATGACATGCTAAAAGGTTGATGTTGGATGATACGTCTCCATCGTATCTCTTTTCCAAACACTTTTGACCTTGTTTTGGACTCTAACTTGCATGATTTGAACGGAACTAACCCGGATTGACGCTATTTTCAGCAGAATTGCCATGGTGTTATTTTTGTGCAGAAATATAAGTTCTCGGAATGACCTGAAACTTAACGGAGAATATTTTTGGAATTTATAAAAAATACTGGCAAAAGAATCAACACCAGGGGGGCCACACCCTGTCCACGAGGGTGGGGGGCGCGCCCACCCCCCTCGGGCGCGCCCCCTGTCTCATGGGCCCCCTGAGGCTCCACCGACCTCAACTCCAACTCTATATATTCACGTTCGAGGAGAAAAAAATCAAGGAGAAGGATTCATCGCGTTTTACGATATGGAGCCGCAGCCAAGCCCTAATCTCTCTCGGGAGGGCTGATCTAGAGTCCGTTCGGGGCTTCGGAGAGGGGAATCCATCGCCATCGTCATCATCAACCTTCCTCCATCACCAATTTAATGATGCTCACCACCGTGCGTGAGTAATTCCATCGTAGGCTTGCTGGACGGTGATGGGTTGGATGGGATTTATCACATAATCGAGTTAGTTTAGTTAGTGTTTGATCCCTAGTATCCATTATGTTCTGAGATTGATGTTGCTATGACTTTGCTATGCTTAATGCTTGTCACTAGGGCATGAGTGCCATGATTTCAGATCTGAACCTATTATGTTTCCATGAATATATGTGAGTTTTTTATCCTATTTTGCAAGTCAATAGTCACCTACTATGTGTTATGATCTGGTAACCCCGAAGTGATAATAATCAGGACCACTCCCGGTGATGACTATAGTTTGAGGAGTTAATGTATTCACTAAGTGTTAATGCTTTGTTGCGGTACTCTATTAAAAGGAGGCCTTAATATCCCTTAGTTTCCAATAGGACCCCGCTGCCACGGGAGGGTAGGACAAAAGATGTCATGCAAGTTCTTTTCCATAAGCACGTATGACTATATTCAGAATACATGCCTACATTACATTGATGAACTGGAGCTAGTTCTGTGTCACCCTATGTTATAACTGTTGCATGAGGAATCGCATCCGACATAATTATCCATCACTGATCCAATGCCTACGAGCTTTTAACATATTGATCTTTGCTTAGTTACTTTTCCGTTGCCACTATTACAATCACTACAAAACTGCTAATATTACTTTTGCCACTGTTACCGCTACTTCCATATTACTTTGCTACTAAATACTTTGCTGCAGATATTAAGTCTTTCAGGTGCAGTTGAATTGACAACTCAACTATTAATACTTGAGAATATTCTTTGGCTTCCCTTGTGTCGAATCAATAAATTTGGGTTGAATACTCTACCCTCGAAAACTCTTGTGATCCCCTATACTTGTGGGTTATCAAGACTATTTTCTGGCGCCGCTGCCGGGGAGCATAGCTCTATTCTTTGAGTCACTTGGGATTTATATATGTTGATCACTATGAGGAACTTGAAAGATGAAAGAACCAAGATTTTTTCCCTCAACTACGAGGGGAGGTAAGGAACTGCCATCTAGCTCTGCACTTGATTTGCCTTCTGTTTTGAGTAAACTTGCGACACCTACTCTTGCTATTCATTCTGATACGTCGCATGTTATTGATGATGCCACTTCTGCTTTGCATGATACTTATGATGAAACTACTTCTATGCTTGATAATATTGTGCCATTAGGTGAATTTCTTGATGATCAACTTGCTAGGGTTAGAGAGAATGAAATTATTGAAACTGATAATATTGGTGAAAGTGTTGATGAAGATTCTCCCCCTAGATATGAATTGCCTATTGTGCCTGAGGGTTATGTTATGGATGAAGAAACTGCTAGAGACTTTTTAGCTTGCAATGATAGATATGATCTTAAGAAACTGTTAGCTAAGCTGAAAGAAAAATCTTTGAATGCTAGAATGAAATATGACCCTGCTTTTGCTACTTCACCTATCTGTATCTCGGATAAGGATTATGATTTCTCTGTCGACCCTGAGTTAATTACTTTGGTTGAACCCGGTCCTTTTTATGGCTATGAATCTGAAACTGTTGTGGCACATCTTACTAAATTAAATGATATAGCCACCCTATTCACTAATGAGGATAAAATTCGTTACTACTTTATCCTTAAGTTATTTCCGATCTCATTAAAGGGTGATGCTAAAACATGGTTTAATTCTCTTGATCCTGGTTGTGTGCGTAGTCCCCAGGATATGATTTATTACTTCTCTGCTAAATATTTCCCCGGTCATAAGAAACAAGCTTCCTTAAGGGAAATATATAATTTTGTGCAAATTGAAGAAGAGAATCTCCCACAAGCTTGGGGGAGGCTTCTCCAATTACTTAATGCTTTGCCTGATCATCCTCTCAAGAAAAATGAAATACTTGATATCTTTTATAATGGACTAACTGATGCTTCCAGAGACCACCTGGATAGTTGTGCTGGTTGTGTTTTCAGGAAAGAACTGTTGATCAAGTTGAATTGCTATTGAATAATATGTTGAGTAATGAAAATGATTGGACACTTCCTGAACTAACTCCTAAGCCTACTCCAAAGAAAAGGGGTATTCTATTTCTCAGTCCTGAAGATATGCAAGAGGCAAAGAAATCTATGAAAGAAAAAGGTATTAAAGCTGAAGATGTTAAGAATTTACTGTTGGGGAACGTAGCAGAAATTCAAAATTTTCCTACGTGTCACCAAGATCTATCTATGGAGAGACCAGCAACGAGTAGAAAGGAGAGTGCATCTACATACCCTTGTAGATCTCTAAGCGGAAGCGTTCAAGTGAACGGGGTTGATGGAGTCATACTCGTCGTGATTCAAATCACCGATGATCCTAGTGCCGAACGGACGGCACCTCCGCGTTCAACACACGTACAGCCCGGTGACGTCTCCCACGCCTTGATCTAGCAAGGAGAGAGGGAGAGGTTGAGGAAGACTCCATCCAACAGCAGCACAACGGCGTGGTGGTGGTGGAGGAGCGTGGCAATCCAGCAGGGCTTCGCCAAGCACCATGGGAGAGGAGGAGTAGGAAGAGAGGTAGGGTTGTGCCAGAACTTCATGTATAGCTCCCATGCGCCTCCCCACTATATATAGGGGTGGAGGGGCTGGTTTCTTGCCCTCCAAGTCCATTGGGGCATTGGCCAAGGTGGGAGGAAAGAAATCTCATTATTTCCTTCCCCACCGATTGTTATCCCCCCTTTTTAGGGATCTTGATCTTATCCCTTCGGGATATGATCTTATTCCTTCTAAGGGGGGATCTTGGTGCGCCTTGACCAGGGGTGTGGGGCCTTTCCCCCACTACCCACGTTCATGTGGGTCCCCCCATGCAGGTGGGCCCCACTCTGGAACCTTCTAGAACCTTCCCGGTACAATACCGAAAAAACCTGAACATTTTCCGGTGGCCAAAATAGGACTTCCCATATATAAATCTTCACCTCCGGACCATCCCGGAACTCCTCGTGACGTCCGGGATCTCATCCGGGACTCCGAACAACATTCGGTAACCACATACAAACTTCCTTTATAACCCTAGCGTCATCGAACCTTAAGTGTGTAGACCCTACGGGTTCGGGAGACATGTAGACATGACCGAGACGTTCTCCGGTCAATAAACAACAGCGGGATCTGGATACCCATGATGGCTCCCACATGTTCCATGATGATCTCATCGGATGAACCACAATGTCAAGGACTTAATCAATCCCGTATTCAATTCCCTTTGTCTATCGGTATGTTACTTGCCCGAGATTCGATCGTCGGTATCCAATACCTTGTTCAATCTCGTTACCGGCAAGTCACTTTACTCGTTCCGTAACACATCATCCCGTGATCAACTCCTTGGTCACATTGCGCATATGATGATGTCCTACCGAGTGGGCCCAGAGATACCTCTCCGTTTACACGGAGTGACAAATCTCAGTCTCGATCCGCATAAAACAATAGATACTTTCGGAGATACCTTTAGTGCACCTTTATAGTCACCCAGTTACGTTGTGACGTTTGATACACCCAAAGCACTCCTACGGTATCCAGGAGTTACACGCTCTCATGGTTGAAGGAAGAGATACTTGACATTGGCAAAGCTCTAGCAAATGAACTACACGATCTTTTGTGCTAGTCTTAGGATTGGGTCTTGTCCATCACATCATTCTCCTAATGATGTGATCCCGTTATCAACGACATCCAATGTCCATAGCCAGGAAACCATGACTATCTGTTGATCACAACGAGCTAGTCAACTAGAGGCTCACTAGGGACATATTGTGGTCTATGTATTCACACGTGTATTACGATTTCCGGATAATACAGTTATAGCATGAATAAAAGACAATTATCATGAACAAGGAAATATAATAATAATACTTTTATTATTGCCTCTAGGGCATATTTCCAACAGTCTCCCACTTGCACTAGAGTCAATAATCTAGTTCACATCGCCATGTGATTAACACTCACAGGTCACATCGCCATGTGACTAATACCCAAGAGTTTACTAGAGTCAGTAGTCTAGTTCACATCACTATGTGATTAACACTCAATGAGTTTTATGTTTGATCATGTTGCTTGTGAGAGAGGTTTTAGTCAACGGGTCTGAACCTTTCAGATCCGTGTGTGCTTTACAAATCTCTATGTCATCTCCTAGATGCAGCTACCACGCTCTATTTGGAGCTATTCCAAACAACTGTTCTACTTGGAGCTATTCTAAATTATTGCTCCATTATATGTATCCGGTCTCTCTACTCAGAGCTATCCGGATAGGTGTCAAGCTTGCATCGTCGTAACCTTTACGACGAACTCTTTTACCACCTCCATAATCGAGAAAATTCCTTAGTCCACTAGTTACTAAGGATAACTTTGACCGCTGTCCTGTGAGCCATTCTTGGATCACTCTTGTACCCCTTGATTGACTCATGGCAAGGCACACTTCAGGTGCGGTACACAGCATAGCATACTGAAGAGCCTACATCTTAAGCATAGGGGACGACCTTCGTCCTTTCTCTCTATTCTGCCGTGGTCGAGCTTTAAGTCTTAACTTCGTACCTTACAACTCAGGCAAGAACTCCTTCTTTGACTGGTCCATCTTGAACACCTTCAAGATCATGTCAAGGTATGTGCTCATTTGAAAGTATTATTAAGCATTTTGATCTATCCTTATAGATCTTGATGCTCAATGTTCAAGTAGCTTAATCCAGGCTTTCCATTGAAAAACACTTCCAAAATAACCCTATATGCTTTCCAGAAATTCTACGTCATTTCTGATCAACAATATGTCAACAACATATACTCATCAGAAATTCTACAGTGCTCCCACTCACTTCTTTGGAAATACAAGTTTCTCATAAACTTTGTACAAACCCAAAATTTTTGATCATCATCAAAGCATACATTCCAACTCCGAGATGCTCACTCCAGTCCTTAGAAGGATTGCTGGAGCTTTGCATACTTATTAGCATCTTTCGGGATTGACAAAACCTTCTGGTTGTATCACATACAACCTTTCCTCATTAAAATCGTCGAGGAAACAATGTTTTGACATCCTATCTGCAAGATTTCATAAATAATGCAGTAATCGCTAATATAATTCCAACAGACTCTTAGCATCGCTACGAGTGAGAAAATCTCATCGTAGTCAACTCCTTGAACTTGTCGGAAAACATCTTAACGACACGAGCTTTCTTAATGGTGACATTTACCATCATTGTCTGTCTTCCTTTTGAAATCCATATGTACTCATTAGCCTTACGACCATCGAGCCGTTCTGCCAAAGTCTACACTTTGTTTTCATACATGGATCCTCTCTCAGATTTTATGGCCTCAAGCCATTTATCGGAATCCGGGCCCACCATCGCTTCTCCATAGCTCGTAGGTTCATTGTTGTCTAGCAACATGACCTTCAAGACAGGATTACATACCACTCTGAAGTAGTACGCATCCTTGTCATCCTACGAGGTTTGGGAGTGACTTGATCCGAAGTTTCATGATCAATATCATAAGCTTCCACTTCAATTGGTGTAGGTGCCACAGGAACAACTCCCTGTGCCCTGTCACACACTAGTTGAAGAGACGGTTCAATAACCTCATCAAGTCTCCACCATCCTCCCACTCAATTCTTTCGAGAGAAACTTTTCCTCGAGAAAGGACCCGATTCTAGAAACAATCCATATTGCTTTCAGATCTGAATTAGGAGGTATACCCAACTGTTTTGGGTTTCCTATGAAGATGCATTTTATCCGCTTTGGGTTCGAGCTTATCAACCTGAAACTTTTTCATATAAGCGTCGCAGCCCCAAACTTTTAAGAAACGACAACTTAGGTTTCTCTAAACCATAATTCATACGGTGTCATCTCATCGGAATTACGTGGTGCCCTATTTAAAGTGAATGTGGTTGTCTCTAATGCCTAACCCATGAACGATAGTGGTAATTCGATAAGAGACATCATGGTACGCACCATATCCAATAGGGTGCAACTATGATGTTCGGACACACCATCACATTATGGTGTTCCAAGCGGTATTAATTGCGAAACAATTTCCACAATGTCTTAATTGTGTGCCAAAACTCGTAACTCAGATATTCATCTCTATGATCATATCATAGACATTTTATCCTCTTGTCACAATGATCTGCTACTTCACTCTGAAATTACTTGAACCATTCAATAATTCAGACTTGTGTTTCATCAAGTAAATATACTCAACATTTACTCGAATCATCTGTGAAGTAAGAACATAATGATATTCACTGCATGCCTCAGCACTCATTCGACTGCACACATCAAAATGTGTTACTTCCAACAAGTTGCTATCTTGTTCCATCTTACTGAAAATGAGGCTTTTCAGTCATCTTGCCCATGTGGTATGATTTGCATATCTCAAGTGATTCAAAATCAAGTGAGTCCGAACGATCCATTTGCATGGAGTTTCTTCATGCATATACACCAATAGACATGGTTCGCATGTCTCAAACTTTTCAAAAACGAGTGAGTCCAAAGATCCATCAACATGGAGCTTCTTCATGCGTTTTATACCATTATGACTTACATGGCAGTGCCACAAGTAAGTGGTACTATCATTACTATCTTATATCTTTTGGCATGAAAATGTGTATCACTACGACCGAGATTCAATAAACCATTCCTTTAGGTGCAAGACCATTGAAGGTATTATTCAAAAATAGAGTAACCATTATTCTCCTTAAATGAATAACCGTATTGCGATAGACATAATCCAATCATGTCTATGCTCAACGCAAACACCAATCTCGGTGGTAGAGGGAGCGTGCGATGCTTGATCATATCAACCTTGGAAACACTTCCAACATATATCGTCAGCTCACCTTTAGCTAGTCTCCGTTTATTCCGTAGCTTTTATTTCAAGTTACTAACACTTAGCAACCGAACCGGTATCCAATACCCTGGTGCTACTAGGAGTACTAGTAAAGTACACATTAACATAATGTATATCCAATATACTTCTATCGACCTTGCCAGCCTTCTCATCTACCAAGTATCTAGGGTAATGCTGCTCCAGTGGTTGTTCCCCTTATTACAGAAGCACTTAGTCTCGGGTTTGGGTTCAACCTTGGGTTTCTTCACTAGAGCAGCAGCTGAATTGCCGTTTCATGAAGTATCCCTTTGTTCCCTTGCCCTTCTTGAAACTAGTGGTTTCACCAACCATCAACAATTGATGCTCCTTCTTGATTTCTACTTTCGCGGTGTCAAACATCATGAATATTTCAAGGATCATCATATCTATCCCTGATATGTTATAGTTAATCACGAAGCTCTAGCAGCTCGGTGGCAATGACTTTGGAGAAACATCACTATCTCATTTGGAAGATCAACTCCCACTCAATTCAAGTGATTGTTGCACTCAGACAATCTGAGCACAAGCTCAACGATTGAGATTTTCTCCCTTAGTTTGCAGGCTAAGAGAATCGTCGGAGGTCTTATACCTCTTGACGTGAGCACGAGCGTGAAATCCCAATTTCAGCCCTCGAAACGTCTCATATGTTCCGCGATGTTTCGAAAACGTCTTTGGTGCCTCTACTTAAACCATTTAACTGAACTATCACGTAGTTATCAAAACGTGTATGTTCGATGTTCGAAACATCCACAAACGACGTTTGGGGTTCAGCACACTGAGCAGTGCATTAAGGACATAAGCTTTCTACTGTTCGCATAATCGCTACTATCAACTTTCAACTATATTTTCTCTAGGAACATATCTAAAACAGTAGAACTAAAGCGCGAGCTACGACATAATTTGCAAAAGGTCTTTTGACTATGTTCAGGATAATTAAGTTCATCTTATGAACTCCCACTCAGATAGACATCCCTCTGGTCATCTAAGTGATTACATGATCCGAGTCAACTAGGTCGTGTCCGATCATCACGTGAGACGAACTAGTCATCATCGGTGAACATCTTCATGTTGATCGTATCTACTATACGACTCATGCTCGACCTTTTGGTCTCCGTGTTCCGAGGCCATGTCTGTACATGCTAGGCTCGTCAAATTAACCCTGAGTGTTTTCGCTGTGTAAAACTGTCTTACACCCGTTGTATGTGAACGTAAGAATCCATCACACCCGATCATCACGTGGTGCTTAGAAGCGACGAACTGTAGCAACGGTGCACAGAAACACTTCTTGAAATTTTTTAAGGGATCATCTTATTTACTACCGTCGTCCTAAGTAAACAAGATGCATAATCATAATAAACATCACATGCAATTATATAGTTGTGACATGATATGGCCAATATCATATAGCTCCATTGATCTTCATCTTCGGGGCTCCATGATCATCTTGTCACCGGCTTGACACCATGATCTCCATCATCATGATCTCCATCATCGTGTCTTCATGAAGTTGTCACGCCAACGACTACTTCTACTTCTATGGCTAACGTGTTTAGCAATAAAGTAAAGTAAGTTACATGGCGTTATTCAATGACACGCAGGTCATACAATAAATTAAGACAACTCCTATGGCTCCTGCCGGTTGTCATACTCATCGACATGCAAGTCGTGAATCCTATTACAAGAACATGATCAATCTCATACATCACATATCATTCATAACATTCTACTTGGCCATATCACATCACATAGCATACCCTGCAAAAACAAGTTAGACGTCCTCTAATTGTTGTTGCATGTTTTACGTGGCTGCTATGGGTTTCTAGCAAGAACGTTTCTTACCTACGCAAAACCACAACATGATATGCCAATTGCTTTTACCCTTCATAAGGACCCTTTTCATCGAATCCGTTCCAACTAAAGTGGGAGAGACTGGCACTCGCTAGCCACCTTATGCACCAAGTGCATGTCAATCGGTGGAACCTGTCTCACGTAAGAGTACGTGTAAGGTCGGTCCGGGCCGCTTCATCCCACAATACCGTCGAAACAAGATTGGACTAGTAACGGTAAGCATATTGAACAACATCAACGCCCACAACTACTTTGTGTTCTACTCGTGCAAAGAATCTACGCAATAGACCTAGCTCTGATACCACTGTTGGGGAACGTAGCAGAAATTCAAAATTTTCCTACGTGTCACCAAGATCTATCTATGGAGAGACCAGCAACGAGTAGAAAGGAGAGTGCATCTACATACCCTTGTAGATCGCTAAGTGGAAGCGTTCAAGTGAACGGGGTTGATGGAGTCATACTCGTCGTGATTCAAATCACCGATGATCCTAGTGCCGAACGGACGGCACCTCCGCGTTCAACACACGTACAGCCCGGTGACGTCTCCCACGCCTTGATCCAGCAAGGAGAGAGGGAGAGGTTGAGGAAGACTCCATCCAACAGCAGCACAATGGCATGGTGGTGGTGGAGGAGCGTGGCAATCCAGCAGGGCTTCGCCAAGCACCATGGGAGAGGAGGAGTAGGAAGAGAGGTAGGGTTGTGCCAGAACTTCGTGTATAGCTCCCATGCGCCTCCCCACTATATATAGGGGTGGAGGGGCTGGTTTCTTGCCCTCCAAGTCCATTGGGGCGTTGGCCAAGGTGGGAGGAAAGAAATCTCATTATTTCCTTCCCCACCGATTGTTATCCCCCCTTTTTAGGGATTTTGATCTTATCCCTTCGGGATATGATCTTATTCCTTCTAAGGGGGGATCTTGGTGCGCCTTGACCAGGGGTGTGGGGCCTTGCCCCCACTACCCACGTTCATGTGGGTCCCCCCATGCAGGTGGGCCCCACTCTGGAACCTTCTAGAACCTTCCCGATACAATACCGAAAAAACCTGAACATTTTCCGGTGGCCAAAATAGGACTTCCCATATATAAATCTTTACCTCCGGACCATTTCGGAACTCCTCGTGACGTCCGGGATCTCATCCGGGACTCCGAAAAACATTCGTTAACCACATACAAACTTCCTTTATAACCCTAGCGTCATTGAACCTTAAGTGTGTAGACCCTACGGGTTCGGGAGACATGTAGACATGACCGAGACGTTCTCCGGTCAATAACCAACAGCGGGATCTGGATACCCATGATGGCTCCCACATGTTCCACGATGATCTCATCGGATGAACCACGATGTCAAGGACTTAATCAATCCCGTATTCAATTCCCTTTGTCTATCGGTATGTTACTTGCCCAAGATTCGATCGTCGGTATCCAATACCTTGTTCAATCTCGTTACCGGCAAGTCACTTTACTCGTTCCGTAACACATCATCCCGTGATCAACTCCTTGGTCACATTGCGCATATGATGATGTCCTACTGAGTGGGCCCAGAGATACCTCTCCGTTTACACGGAGTGACAAATCCCAGTCTCGATCCGCATAAAACAATAGATACTTTCGGAGATACCTGTAGTGCACCTTTATAGTCACCCAGTTATATTGTGACGTTTGATACACCCAAAGCACTCCTACGGTATCTAGGAGTTACACGTTCTCATGGTCGAAGGAAGAGATACTTGACATTGGCAAAGCTCTAGCAAATGAACTACACGATCTTTTGTGCTAGTCTTAGGATTGGGTCTTGTCCATCACATCATTCTCCTAATGATGTGATCCCGTTATCAACAACATCCAATGTCCATAGCCAGGAAACCATGACTATCTGTTGATCACAACGAGCTAGTCAACTAGAGGCTCACTAGGGACATATTGTGGTCTATGTATTCACACGTGTATTACGATTTCCGGATAATACAGTTATAGCATGAATAAAAGACAATTATCATGAACAAGGAAATATAATAATAATACTTTTATTATTGCCTCTAGGGCATATTTCCAACATTTACCACCTATTGAAGAAATACATGGTCTTGATAACCCGACACAGGTAGTAAAGGTAAATTCTCTCTATAGATTTGATAAATGTGAAATCCCATCTACTAAGTTTTCTATCCAATGCTTGGATGAGTTTGATGACTTTATGGTTAAGCAAGAAGACTTCAATGCTTATGTTGGTAGACAATTGAAATGCAATGCTTATATGATTGAACACTTGAGTGATTATATGTCTAGAGTTAAAGGTGAACTTAAACTTATTAGTAAACATGCTTCTATGGTTACCACTCAAGTAGAACAAGTACTTAAGGCTCAGAATGATTTGTTTAATGAATTAAATAATAAGAAAAATGATAATGTTGTTAGTGTTATGAATAGAGGGGGTAAAATGACTCAGGGACCTTTGTATCCTGAGGTCCACCCTAAGAGAATTGAGCAAGATTCTCAGAGAACTAATATTGATGCACCTAGTTCTTCTAAGAAGAACAAAAAGAAAAATGATAGAACTTTGCATGCTTCTAGTGAACTTGTTGTTGACACACCTGAGAATCTCAATGATATTTCTATTTCTAATGCTGAAACACAATCTGGTAATGAACATGAACCTAGTGATAATGTTAATGATGATGTTCATGTTGATGCTCAACCTAGCCATGACAATGATGTAGAGATTGAACCTGTTGTTGATCTTGATAACCCACAATCAAAGAATCAACGTTGTGATAAGAGAGACTTTGTTGCTAGGAATAACGGTAAAGAAAGAGAACCATGGGTTCAGAAACCCATGCCTTTTCCTCCTAAACCATCCAAGAAAAAGGACGATGAGGATTTTGAGTGCTTTGATGAAATGATTAGACCTATCTTTTTGCGTATGCATTTGACTGATATGCTTAAAATGAATCCTTATGCTAAGTATATGAAAGATATTGGTACTAGTAAAATAAATATATCGGAAGCTGAAATTATCTTTTTGCGTATGCGTTTGACTGATATGCTTAAAATGAATCCTTATGCTAAGTATATGAAAGATATTGTTACTAGTAAAAGAAAGATACCGGAAGCTGAAATTTACACCATGCTTGCTAATTATACTTTTAAAGGTGGAGTACCAAAGAAACTAGGAGATCTAGGAGTACCAACTATACCATGCTCCATTAAAAGAAACTTTGTTAAAACTGCCTTATGTGATCTTGGAGCCGGTGTTAGTGTTATGCCTCTCTCTTTATATCATAGACTTGATTTGAATAAGTTGACACCTACAGAAATATCTTTGCAAATGGCTGATAAATCAACTGCTATACATGTGGTATTTGTGAGGATGTGCCTGTTGTGGTTGCAAATGTTACTATTTTAACGGACTTTGTTATTCTTGATATTCCCGAGGACGATGGTATGTCTATTATTCTTGGAAGACCCTTTTTGAATACTGCAGGGGCTATTATTGATTGCAACAAAGGCAATGTCACTTTTCATGTTAATGGTAATGAGCATACGATACACTTTTCGAGGAAACAACCTCAAGTCCACATTATCAATTCTATTGGAAAATTTTCAACGATTACTATTGGAGGTTTTTAATTTCCTCTTCCAACTGTCAAGAAGAAATATGATATTCTTATTGTTGGGGATGTGCATATCCCCGTTGAGGTAACCTAGTGTTATTCAAAATTTCTCCACTTTCATGCGATTCGGAATGAGTTTGTTAACAAGACTTGATCAACCTTGTTAGTGGATTCCTTTTGATGGGCATGAGATGGATGAAGTTAGAAAGCACAACTTTCTGTACCCTCTTTTTACTTTCTATTATTTAGTTTAAATAATGCAAAAATAGTATTTTCTGTCTGTTTTCTGAATTATCCTTGCAATAAAAAATACCCAGAAAATAAAAGTTCTCCAAATGCCCTGAAAATGAAATATGATTTTTTTCCAGAATATTTAAGAATTATTGGCACTCATAACACATCAGGGGGACCCATCATGTGCCCACGAGGGTGGAGGGCGCGCCCTACCCCCTGGGCGCGCCCCCCTGCCTCATGGACCCCATGTGGGTCCCCTCCACTTATTCTTGCACCCACACACTTCGTCTTCCTCCAGAAAAAAATCATCCACCAGCTCAAACCCGTGTTCTAGCTCATCTTGCTGCCATTTTTGATCTCCTTGCACAAAGCTCCATTCACAAAACTGCTTTGGGGGATTGTTCTTTGGTATGTGACTCCTCCAATGGTCCAATTAGTTTTTGTTCTAGTGCTTTATTTATTGCAATTTTTTGCTGCTTAGGTGACCCTGTTCTTGAGCTTGCATGTCAAATTTATATGGTCAAAAGTAGTTTTAATGCATGATATGGCCTCTAGACACTTGTAGGAGTAGTTGCTATCAATTTTGTTGAGTTTGGTTCAGTTTTATTTTGAGTCACTAAAATTTTCAGAAATTTTTCAGAGAAAGAAATATGTTTAGGAAAATGTGCCAAGGTGGTTCCTCAAGGAAGCAAGGCCCAAGGCCCGCAATACGTGAGCCGGACAATGAACTACCAAGGGAGGCTCAAGTGCGGCCTTGTGAATGGTCGTTAGAGGATTTCATGGTCCAGGCAGGCATCAAGGAAGAATTTGAAGCATATGTGCGTAACGCTGATCTTGAGAGCTTTGTGTCAGATAAGTGCCGACAATACCTCTATTTAACTGATTCATTTGTGAGAAGGTTTAAAATTACATCCTCGCGCAATTCTCACAATGTCCTATTTGATCTTTATGATAGATCTTATACCATGGACTTAGAAGATTTTAATACTGCTTGTAAACTCCCGCGGTGGGGCAGTGCTAGTTAACCTCGCAAATCTGAATTTAAAGAATTTCTTGCTAGTATCACTGTGGGGGAATCTAGAGAAATAACACAAGCTACCATAGGGAGCATTCATTTTCCTACCATACATTATTTTGCTCTCTTTGTGGGTAGATGCATTAACGGTAAGGATGAGGCATGTCACATGTGTGTTCCCGATCTTAGTGTTCTCAAGAGTGTTGTAGTAGGAGATAAACAATACAACTTGGGGGCTATTGTTGCATGTAGGTTGCATCTTAATAGTTTAACTGGAGATTTTTTTGGTGGAATTTATGCAACTCTTGTAGCTAACTTTCTTGACATACCCATATGCAGGGATGATATTGAGTTGCCTCCTGCTTATCTAGATTATAATGCTATGGTTCATCATCAGTTTGTTGAGAGGAACGATCAGTTCCTCCAGTACCGACTAATCTTTGACAGACGACGCACTGTCCATGTTGCTCTCCCTACTCCTGCTTTCTTCGACTTTTAGACAAAAGGGAGATATGTTATAACCAGGGAGGAGGCGAACGAGAACAAGAGGAGGACGGGGGCAGCTCGCCTCCAGGCTGCAGCTATTCAGGCAGTAGCTGCTGCATCTCAGTACGACCCCAGCTTCAACTTAGGATATCCACCAGGCCATCCTTGGGCATAGACCAACTTAGGCCAAAAGCCTAAGCTTGGGGGAGTATGTATTTCTCACTGACATTACATTCATGTTCACACACTCATGCGGTCATGCCAGTTGTCGGTGCTCATACTTTTTCATTGTATCATCCATGCTAGTTTAATTTGTTTTTTTGAGCTTTCTTCTTGTGTGTTTGAAAAACCTTAAGAAAACCAAAAAAAATAGTTGTAGCTTTTAGCTAGTTTACTTTCCATGCCTGTAGTAGTAGTAATTTAAAAGAAAACCCAAAAATATTTCTCGTTCTTCTTTTGCTTGTTGGGAGCTTTCCCGTGTAAATAATTTCGTTTCTTTTCTTTTCTTTGGGGGTCGAGAGGAGAAGACCATAATGAAAATGTTGAGTGGCTCTCATATGCATTATTGTTGATCTAACAAACAACCATATTACCTTGTCTTCTCCCATGTATTGAATGCTTGCAGATTCCAGCTTAGTCCAATGCACGTGCACTATTATTATTATCCACACCATTCGGTCGTGCAAGTGAAAGGCAATAATGACGATATATGATGAACTGATTGAGATGAGAAAAGCTAGTATGAACTCGACCTCTCTTGTTTTTGTAAATATGATTAGTTCATCGTTCCTGATTTAACCTAGTATGAATGAAACATGTTTGCAATGCGATTAGAGATTATAGTTGCCCACGACATGCTTAATTTGCTAGGAGTTTATAATGATTTACCTTGCGTGCCAACATGCTATTAAAATGGTTGTGATGTGGTATGATAGGGTGGTATCCTCCTTTGAACGATTTGAGTGGCTTGACTTGGCACATGTACACGCATGTAGTTGAAACAAAATCAACATAGCCTCCACGATATTTATGTTCATGGTGAATTATATCCTACTCATGCTTGCATTCAGTGTTGATTAATTTTAATGCATGTTCATGACTGTTGTCGCTCTCTAGCTGGTCGCTTCCCAGTCTCTTTCTAGCCTTCACTTGTACTAAGCGGGAATACTTCTTGTGCATCCAATTCCATAAACCCCAAAGTTATTCCATATGAGTCCACCATACCTTCCTATATGCGGTATATAACTGCCGTTCCAAGTAAATTTGTATGTGCCAAACTCTAAACCTTCAAATGAAATTCTGTTTTGTATGCTCGAATAGCTCATGTATCAACTAGGGTTGTCTGTATCTTCCATGCTAGGGGGGTTATTCTCAAGAGGAGTGGACTCCGCTCCTCACTCACGAGAAAATGGCTAGTCACCGGGATGCCCAGTCCCATGCTCGAATCAAATCAAAATAATTACAAACAAAACTCCCTCAGGATTGTTGTTAGTTGGAGGCACCCGTTGTTTCGGGCAAGCCATGGATTGATGCTTGTTGGTGGTGGGGGAGTATAAACTTTACCATTCTTCTTGGGAACCACCTATAATGTGTGTAGCATCGAAGATATCGAGATCTCTCGGTTGTTATGTTGACAATGAAAGTATACCACTCAAAATATTATTCATATCTATTTCAAAATCGAGCTCTGGCACCTCTACAAATCCCTGCTTCCCTCTGCGAAGGGCCTATCTATTTATTTTTATGTTGAGTCATCATTCTCTTATTAAAAAGCACCAGTTGGAGAGCACCGCTGTCATTTGCATGTATTATTGTTAGTTTACATTGAGTATGATTTGACTGGATCTCCTTTACCATGAATTACAATTTCCAGTCAGCCCTTGATCTTTAGGCGTGCTCTGCATTTATGTTTTGCGGTCTGAGAAAGGGCTAGCGAGATACCATCTTGTTATACCATATTATGATTGTTTTGAGAAAGTGTTGTCAGCCGAGATTTATTATTATTGCTCGCTAGTTGATTATGTCATTGATATGAGTAAACATGAGACCTAAATTTTATTGTGAATATGGTTAGTTCATAATCTTTGCTGAAAACTTGAATGCTGGCTTTACATATTTACATCAACAAGAGCAAACAGAGTTTGTAAAAGTTTTTCTTTATCACTTTCAGTTTATCAAATGAATTGCTTGAGGACAAGCAAGGGTTTAATATTGGGGGAGTTGATAAGTCTCCAACGTATCTACTTTTCCAAACACTTTTTCCCTTGTTTTGGACTCTAACTTGCATGATTTGAATGGAACTAACCCGGACTGACGCTGTTTTCAGCAGAATTGCCATGGTGTTATTTTTGTGCAGAAATAAAAGTTCTTGGAATGACCTGAAACTTCACGAAGAATATTTTTGGAATATATAAAAAATAATGGTGAAAGAATCAAGGTCAGGGGGCCCACACCCTGTCCACGAGGGTGGGGGCGCGCCCCCTGCCTCGTGGGTCCCCTGACGCTCCACCGACCTCAACTCCAACTCCATATATTCATGTTCGGGGAGAAAAAAATCAGAGAGAAGGATTCATTGCGTTTTACGATACGGAGCCGCCGCCAAGCCCTAATCTCTCTCGGGAGGGCTGATCTGGAGTCTGTTCGGGGCTCCGGAGAGGGGAATTCGTCGCCATCATCATCATCAACCTTCCTCCATCACCAGTTTCATGATGCTCACCATCGTGCGTGAGTGATTCCTTCATAGGCTTGCTGGACGGTGATGGGTTGGATGAGATTTATCATGTAATCGAGTTAGTTTTGTTAGGGTTTGATCCCTAGTATCCATTATGTTCAGAGATTGATGTTGCTATGACTTTGCTATGCTTAATGCATGTCACTAGGGGCCGAGTGCCATGATTTCAGATCTGAACCTATTATGTTTTCATGAATATATGTGAGTTCTTGATCCTATCTTGCAATTCTATAGTCACCTATTATGTGTTATGATCCGTTAACCCCGAAGTGACAATAATCGGGATACTTACCGGTGATGAATGTAGTTTGAGGAGTTCATGTATTCACTAAGTGTTAATTCTTTGGTCCGGTACTCTATTAAAAGGAGGCCTTAATATCCCTTAGTTTCCAATAGGACCCCACTGCCACGGGAGGGTAGGACAAAAGATGTCATGCAAGTTCTTTTCCATAAGCATGTACGACTATATTCAGAATACATGCCTACATTACATTGATGAACTGGAGCTAGTTCTGTGTCACCCTATGTTATAACTATTGCATGAGGAATCGCATCTGACATAATTATCCATCACCAATCCATTGCCTACGAGCTTTTCATATATTGATCTTTGCTTATTTACTTTGCGTTGCTACTGTTACAATCACTATAAAACCAAAACTACTACTTTTGCTACCGTTACCGCTACTATCATACTACTTTCCTACTATGTACCTTGTTGTAGATATTAAGTTTCCAGGTGTGGTTGAATTGACAACTCAGCTGCTAATACTTGAGAATATTCTTTGGCTCCCCTTGTGTTGAATCAATAAATTTGGGTTGAATACTCTACCCTCGAAAACTATTGTGATCCCCTATACTTGTGGGTTATCAATATCCCCGTTGAGGTAACTTAGTGTTATTCAAAAAATCTCTGGCTTCATGTGATTCGAAAAGAGATTGTTAACAAGACTTGATCAACCTTGTTAGTGGATTCCTTTTGATGAGCATGAGACGGATGAAGATAGAAAGCACAACGCTCTGTACCCTCTTTTTACTTTCTGTTATTTAGATTAACCAAAGCAAAAATAGTATTTTCTGTCTGTTTTGTGAACTATCCTTGCTATAAAAAATACCCCGAAAATAAAAATTCTCCAAATGTCCTAAAAAATTTAGATGATTTTTTGTAGAATATTTAAGAATATTTGGCACTGAGAACACACCTGGGGGACCCACCACCTAGCCGCGAGGGTCCAGGGCGCCGCCCCTGGGGCGTGCCCCCTGCCTCGTGGACCCCATGTGGGCCCCCTCCACTTATTATTGTACCCACACACTTCGTCTTCCTCCAGAAAAAATCCTCCGACAGCTCAAACCTGAGTACTAGTTCATCTTGCTACCATTTTCGATCTCCTAGCTCAAAGCTCCATTCACAAAACTACTTTGGGGCATTGTTCTTCGGTATGTGACTTCTCCAATGGTCCAAATAGTTTTTGGTCTAGTGATTCATTCATTGCAAATTTTTGCTGCGTAGGTGACCCTGTTCTTGAGCTTGCATGTCAAATTTATGTGGTCAAAAGTAGTTTTAATGCATGATATGGCCTCTAGGTACTTGTGGGAGTAGTTGCTATCAATCTTGTTGAGTTTGGTTCACTTTTATTTTGAGTCACTAAAAATTTCAGAAATTTTTTCAGAGGAAATGATGAAGAGATTGTTGAGGGGCTCTTCGAGCCGAAGCTCGAAGGATAAGCAAAGTGAAGAGAATAAGAAGCCCAAATATAATCTCCCTCGCACTACGGAGGTTCGACCGTGCGAATGGCCTTGTGGTGAGTTCTTGAAAGCAGTCGGGATTTATGAGGACTTTTATTATTTGGATGAGAGTGCAGGCCTCATCGACTTCCTCCACGACCAGCGTGAACAGTATCTCCTCCTCACTAATATTTTCGTGCAAAATTTCTACTTTCATGCTAAGAAATCACCACCTTCAGTGGAATTTCATTTATATGATGAGGTTAAGGAGATGTCACTATATGATTTTTGTCGGGTCTGTAAGATACCCTTTGAGGGCAGCATAGAAGAACCATATCTTAATGATGTGGAGGGGTTTATTGATACGATTGTTGTAGGGGAAACGAGGAAAGTTTCCGATGCAAGAATTACTAGCATACATTTTCCTGTTCTACGTTACTTTGCAATATTTGCTAGTAGATGCTTAATTGTTCGCGGGAATAGTGGAAATCTTAGTGCCCCTGATATTGTTATTTTGCGCCATGCTTTGTTTCGTGATACCACTTTTAGTTTAGGTGCTATTGTTGCTAAACGATTAAATCTGAACCGAACAAAGTGACACACTGATGACAAAGGGAACAACGTATACCGTTATGCGGTTTGACCAATAAAGATCTTCATAGAATATGTAGTAGACAATATGAGCATCCAGGTTCCGCTATTGGTTATTGACCGGAGACATGTCTCGATCATGTCTACATAGTTCTCGAACCCGTAGGGTCCGCACGCTTAACGTTCGGTGACGATCGGTATTACGAGTTTATGTGTTTTGATGTACCGAAGGTTGTTCGGAGTCCCGAATTTGATCACGGACATGACGAGGAGTCTCGAAATGGTCGAGACATAAAGATCGATATATTGGAAGCCTATGTTTGGACATCGGAATGGTTCCGGATGAGTTCGGGCATTTTTCCGGAGTACCGAGAGGTTACCAGAACCCCCCAGGGAGTATATGGGCCTTATTGGGCCTTAGTGGAAAAGAGGAGAGGGAAGGAAAAGGTGGGAGGCGCGCCCCCCTATCCCAATCCGAATTGGGAGGGGGCTGCCCTCCCCCCTTTCCTTTCTCCTCTCCTCCCCTTCCTTCTCTCCTACTCCTACTACATGGAAGGGGGGAATCCTACTCCCGATGGGAGTAGGACTCCCCTAGGGCGCGCCATAGAGAGGTCGACCCCTCCCCTCCTCCACTCCTTTATATACGGGGGAGGGGGCACCCCATAGACAGACAAGTTGATCATTGATCTTTAGTCGTGTGCGCTGCCCCCCTCCACCATAATCCACCTCGGTAATATCATAGCGGTGCTTAGGCGAAGCCCTGTTCCGGTAGCAACATCATCACCGTCATCACGCCGTCGTGCTGACGAAGCTCTCCCTCGAAGCTCTACTGGATCGTGGGTTCGTAGGGCATCACCGAGCCGAACGTGTGCAGATCACGGAGGTGTCGTATCTTCGGTACTAGATCGGTCAATCGTGAAGATGTACGACTACATCAACCCCGTTGTCATAACGCTTCCGCTTACGGTCTACGAGGGTACGTAGACGATACTCTCCCCTCTTGTTGCTATGCATCACCATGATCTTGTGTGTGTGTAGGAAATTTTTTGAAATTACTGTGTTCCCTAACAGTGGCATCCGAGCCAGGTTTATGCGTAGATGTTATATGCACGAGTAGAACACAAAGGAGTTGTGGGCGTGGGTATATACATATTGCTTGCCGTCACTAGTTGATTCTTGGTTCAGCGGCATTGTTGGATGAAGCGGTTCAGACCGACATTACGCGTACGCTTACATGAGACTAGTTCTACCGACGTGCTTTGCACACAGGTGGCTAGTGGGTGTCTGTTTCTCCAGCTTTAGTTGAATTTGATTCAATGAACAGGGTTCTTTCTGAAGATCAAAAAGCAATCACTATACTGCATTGTGGTTTTTTAATGCGTAGGTAAGAACGGTTCTTACTCAGCCCATAACAGCCACGTAAAACTTGCAACAACAAAGTAGAGGACTTCTAACTTGTTTTTGCAGGGCATGTTGTGATGTGATATGGTCAAGACATGATGCTCAATTTTATTGTATGAGATGATCATGTTTTTGTAACACAGTTATCAGCAACTGGCAGGAGCCATATGGTTGTCGCTTTATTGTATGAAATGCAATCGCCATGTAATTGCTTTACTTTATCACTAAGCGGTAGCGATAGTCATAGAAGCAATAGTTGGCGAGACGACAATGATGCTTCGATGGAGATCAAGGTGTCAAGCCGGTGACGATGGTGATCATGACGGTGCTTTGGAGATGGATATCAAAGGCACAAGATGATGATGGCCATATCATATCACTTATATTGATTGCATGTGATGTTTATCCTTTATGCATCTTATTTTGCTTAGTTCGACGTTAGCATTATAAGATGATCTCTCACTAAATTTCAAGGTATAAGTGTTCTCCCCGAGTATGCACCGTTGCTATAGTTCGTCGTGCCGAGACACCACGTGATGATCGGGTGTGATAAGCTCTACGTTCACATACAATGGGTGCAAGCCAGTTTTGCACATGCGGAATACTCGGGTTAAACTTGACGAGCCTAGCATATGCAAATACGGCCTCGGAACACTGAGACCAAAAGGTCGAGCGTGAATCATATAGTAGATATGATCAACATAGTGATGTTCATCATTGAAAACTACTCCATCTCACGTGATGGTCGGACATGGTTTAGTTGATATGGATCACGTGATCACTTAGATTATTAGAGAGATGTCTATCTAAGTGAGAGTTCTTAAGTAATTTGATTAATTGAACTTTAATTTATCATGAACTTAGTACCTGATAGTATTTTGCATGTCTATGTTGTTGTAGATAGACGGCCCATGTTGTTGTTCCATTGAATTCTAATGCGTTCCTAGAGAAAGCTAAGTTGAAAGATGATGGTAGCAACTACACGGACTGGGTCCATAACTTGAGGATTATCCTCATTGCTGCAAAAAATAATTACATCCTGGAAGCATCGCTAGGTGACAAACCCGCTGCAGGAGCAACGCCAGATGTTATGAACACATGGCAAAGCAAAGCTGATGACTACTCGATAGTTCAGTGTGCCATGGTTTACCGCTTAGAACCGGGACTTCAACGACGTTTTGAAAGTCATGGAGCATATGAGATGTTCCAGGAGTTGAAGTTAATATTTCAAGCAAATGCCCCGATTGAGAGATATGAAGTCTCCAATAAGTTCTACAGCTGCAAGATGGAGGAGAATAGTTCTGTCAGTGAACATATACTCGGAATGTCTGGGTACCACAACCACTTGACTCAACTGGGAGTTAACCTTCCTGATGATAGTGTCATTGATAGAGTTCTTCAATCACTGCCACCAAGCTACAAGAGCTTCATGATGAACTATAATATGCAAGGGATGGATAAAACGATTCCTGAGCTCTTCGCAATGCTAAAGGATGCGGAGGTAGAAATCAAGAAGGAGCATCAAGTGTTGATGGTCAAGATGACCACCAGTTTCAAGAAAAAGGGTAAAGGGAAGAAGGGGAACTTCAAGAAGAACAGCAAGCCAGTTGCTGCTTAAGTGAAGAAGCCCAAGTCTGGACCTAAGCCTGAGATTGAGTGCTTCTACTGCAAAGGAACTGGTCACTGGAAGCGGAACTGCCCCAAGTATTTGGCAGAGAAGAAGGATGGCAAAGTGAAAGGTATATTTGATATACATGTTATTGATGTGTACCTTACTAATGCTCGCAGTAGTGCCTGGGTATTTGATACTGGTTCAGTTGCTAACATTTGCAACTCGAAACAGGGGCTACGGATTAAGCGAAGATTGGCTAAGGACGAGGTGATGGTGCACATGGGAAATGGTTCCAAAGTCGATGTGATCACCGTCGGCACACTACCTCTACATCTACCTTCGGGATTAGTTTTCGACCTAAATAATTGTTATTTGGTGCCAGCGTTGAGCATGAACATTATATCTGGATCTTGTTTGATGCGAGACGGTTATTCATTTAAATCAGAGAATAATGGTTGTTCTATTTATATGAGTAATATCTTTTATGGTCATGCACCCATCATGAGTGGTCTATTTTTACTAAATCTTGATAGTAGTGGTACACATGTTCATAGTATTGAAGCCAAAAGATGCAGAGTTGATAATGATAGTGTAACTTATTTGTGGCACTGCCGTTTAGGTCATATTGGTGTAAAGCGCATGAAGAAACTCCATTCTGATGGACTTCTGGAATCACTTGATTATGAATTGATACGTCTCCAACGTATCTATATTTTTTGATTGTTCCATGCTATTATATTATCTGTTTGGATGTTAATGGGCTTTATTTTACACTTTTCTATTATTTTGGGGACTAACCTATTAACCGGAGGCCCAGCCCAAATTGCTGTTTTTTTGGCTATTTCAGTGTTTCACAGAAAAGGAATATCAAACGGATTCCAAACGGAATGAAACCTTAGGGGGCATTATTTTTGGAACAAACGTGATCCAAGGGACTTGGAGTGGACGTCAAGAAACAATCGAGGAGGACACGAGGCAGGGGCGCGCCTACCCCTCTGGGCGCGCCCTCCACCCTCGTGGGCCCCTCGTTGCTCCATTGACCTACTTCTTCCTCCTATATATATTCATATACCCCGCAAACATCCAGGAGCACCACGAAACCCTATTTCCATCGCCGCAACCTTCTGTACCCAAGAGATCCCATCATGGGGCCTTTTCCGGAGCTCCGCCGAAGGGGGCAATGATCACAGAGGGCCTCTACATCAACTCCATGGCCCCTCTGATGATATGTGAGTAGTTTACCTCAGACCTTCGGGTCCATAGTTATTAGCTAGATGGCTTCTTCTCTCTCTTTGGATCTCAATACAAAGTTCTCCTCGATTCTCTTGGAGATCTATTCGATGTAATCTTCTTTTTGTGGTGTGTTTGTCGAGATCCGATGAATTGTGGGTTTATGATCAAGATTATCTATGAACAATATTCGAATCTTCTCTGAATTCTTTTATGTATGATTGGTTATCTTTGCGAGTCTCTTTGAATTATCAGTTTGGTTTGGCCTACTAGATTGATCTTTCTTGCAATGGGAGAGGTGATTAGCTTTGGGTTCAATCTTGCGGTGCTCGATCCCGTTGACAGAAAGGGAAATGACACGTATTGTATTGTTGCCATCGAGGATAAAAAGATGGGGTTTATATCATATTACGTGAGTTTATCCCTCTACATCATGTCATCTTGCTTTAGGCGTTACTCTGTTCTTATGAAATTAATACTCTAGATGCATGCTGGATAGCGGTCGATGTGTGGAGTAATAGTAGTAGATGCAGGCAGGAGTCAGTCTACTTGTCACGGACATGATGCCTATGTACATGATCATACCTAGATATTCTCATAATTATTCGCTTTTCTATCAATTGCTCGATAGTAATTTGTTCACCCACTGTAATACTTATGCTATCTTGAGAGAAGCCACTAGTGAAACCTATGGCTCCCGGGTCTATTCTCCATCATATAAGTTTCCAATCTATTTTATTTTGTAATCTTTACTTTCAATCTATATCATAAAAATACCAAAAATATTTATCTTATTATTATCATCTCTATCAGATCTCACTCTTGCAAGTGGCCGTGAAGGGATTGACAACCCCTTTATCGCGTTGGTTGCGAGGTTCTTATTTGTTTGTGTAGGTACGAGGTGACTCGCGCGTGGTCTCCTACTGGATTGATACCTTGGTTCTCAAAAACTGAGGGAAATACTTACGTTGCTTTGCTGTATCACCCTTTCCTCTTCAAGGGGAAACCAACGCATGCTCAAGAGGTAGCATGAATCACTTGGTGTCGTGGTTCTAAGTCTGACAGTAGAGAAGGGGGTAGGTATGGAGAGGCAAGGTCCTAGCTATGCAGAGGTTGTAAACACAAGAGATGTACGAGTTCAGGCCCTTCTCGGAGGAAGTAAAAGCCCTACGTCTCGGAGCCTGGAGGCGGTCGAGTGGATTATGTGTATATGGATTACAAGGTGCCGAACCCTTCTGCCTGTGGAGGGGGGTGGCTTATATAGAGTGCGCCAGGACCCCAGCCAGCCCACGTAATGAAGGGTTTAAGGTGTATTAAGTCCGGGGCGTTACAGGTAATGCCCCACATAAAGTGTCTTTACTATCATAAAGTCTACTTAATTACAGGCCGTTGCAGTGCAGAGTGCTTCTTGACCTTCTGGTGGTCGAGTGAGTCTTCGTGGTCGAGTCCTTCAAGTCAGTCGAGTGAGTCCCTCGTAGGTCGACTGGAAGGTGATCTCTTCTAAGGGTGTCCTCGGGCAGGGTACTTAGATCAGGTCTGTGACCCTACCCTAGGTACGTGACTCCATCATTAGCCCCCGAATGGATTGAGGCTTGAGTGATGAAGGAGTTGATGTTGTTTCCGATTAGCATTTGCATACTGGTTGTGCGTTGTTTTTGAACCAAAAATTTCTCTCTGTTGATAGTGAACAACTTTTCTTCAGTCGACTCGATCCATTCTTCTTCTTTGTCGAGTGATCTTTCTGGACTTCGCTGGTTTCCGAGCGACGGATCGCAGGAAATCCCGCGTCTGGCAGACTGATCTGCCGTCCGCGGATTCCGCGGGATACGGAATTTGGGGGAGCGCGCGAAGCGGAGCGGACCGCGGCGCTCGGATGGGACGGGGCATAGACGCCTCGATTCCCGCGCCACTTTTTTTGCCACGTATCACGCTTGCGCAACTGTTACAGGATATGATTAGATCGACCGGGCCTACCTATCATCCACTCGGAAGGGATCTTATAAATGCGCCCGGCGAGGGTTTTTTGAACAGTGCCTCAGCATTCTCTCTCTGCTCCCTTCGTCTCCGCCCAACGCGCACGCTCTCGCCTCCGCACAACTTCTCCTCACGCGCCTCGCCGGTAGCCATGGTCAAGGAGAAGACAGCGGCGCTGGAGCATGCGAAGAAGGCGTCGGCGACGGAGAAGGCGAAGGGGAGATCCACCAGCCGCGGCGGGTCTTCGTCTAGATCTCGCCTGCCGAAAGGCTGGGTCCAGGGAGATTGGATCCAGTCGACCATCACGGAGAAGGATCTCCTCGACATGGCCAACGAGGGCCTGATCCCTCATGGAGCTGCGAGGCTTCCGGGGAAAGAGTGGCAGCCCCAGCCAGAAGAGGGTGAGTGCGTGCTTCTGGCTACCCATGTCGACCGCGGATTCTCTTTGCCGCCGAGCATTTTCTTCCGTGGTTTCTTGAACTTCTTTGGAGCGCAACTCCACCACTTCACCCCGAATTCTATCGCCTATCTTGCCGCGTTTGTGTCCATGTGTGAGAGTTTTCTGGGCTGTCGACCGCATTGGGGCTTGTTCAAGCACATATTCACGTGTCGCTCTCAAACCGTGAAGAAGGCGAGCCCAGGCGACGAAAGAACCCGAGTTGTCCAAATGTGTGGAGGTCTGGGGATCCAGGTGAGGAACAAGAGCACCTTCCCAGCCATGACATTTCCCGAGTCAGTTAGAGACTGGCAGTCGACCTGGTTCTACTGCCAGGATCAGTCGACGCCGGGGTAGTCGAGTGGACTCCCTCAGTTTACCATGGACCGAGTGAACAAGCCCTCCTCTCTGAAGTTGATTCCGGAGGAGAAAGCTGACGTGAAGATGCTGATGGAGCGCGTAGTTCAGTTGGTTCGGGAGGGAGTGACGGGTATGGATCTCCTGGAGGTTTTCCTTAGGCGTCGAGTCCAGCCTCTTCAGTTCCGGAGCCATTGCATGTGGTTGTACTGCGGGACTGAGGATGTGACTCGGGTCAATCCGGAAACAGTCGATGATACCACTCTGGAAAGGTGGATGGCCGCTGTTACTGGGAACAAAGATAACCCTCGCGGAGCCAGAAGGATTCCTCCACTCGACTGCCACAGTGATCCAAACAAGGTATGTATTCTCCACTTCCCATTGTATTCTCGTCACATTTATTTCTGTTTTCTCTGCTGATCGGTCGACTGATCTTTGTCTTGATGTCTATCAGGCCCTCACTGAGCTGTACTCGATGCCCAATGGAGCACAGGCTCCGACCGAGGAGGGAGAAGCGAGCGGGGGCGAGAGCCAGGAGGAGGAGTGGGACTCGGACGCCGCTGAGGCTGATGATGATGATGATGACGATGATGATGATGACGATGAGGACGAGGAAGAGGAGGAGGAGGAGGAGGTCGCACCACCGCGCTCGGAAAGGCGGTCGAAACTTGTCCATGACCCTGCGACCGAACGCGGCGAGGGGGTTGCGACTGTTACACAGTCGACCAAGCGCCCTCGGACCACCTCTCCGGCGCCGACTGAAAAGGCGTCGAAGCAGCCCAGGGCGGCCCCGTCGAAGCCGACCAAGCACCTGCCGAAGATGAAGGTGTCCATCCCCACCATATCAGGGTAATCGTGTTGCTTAAGTCTTCTTGTTTTGTGTGAACTTTATCTCTGGTTGGCGCTGGAGTTAGTCGACTGACTCTTTGGAGTTGCAGTGCTGCTACTTCTGAGACCTCGGCCCGGGCTGACGACCATGAGATGGAGGACGCAGCAACCTCAAAACCTGGTACTATACTCTTAACACCGTCTTTAGTCGACTGACTCATGATCTAATCCTGATTCTTTTCTGTAGCTCCATCCAATGTTGTTATCACTCTCCCTGATGATGATGAAGATGAGGAACCGCTGAAGTACAGAAGGAGTAGGAAAGCGTCTGCCAGCAGGGTGACCCAGGATGTGACGGTGCCTGAGACTCTGGTCGCGGAGGAGGAGAACACCACTCGACACACCGTGTCCTTCGCAGATCCACTGACGAGTGCTCCGCATCCCTCCCTCTTCACGACGCACCACGTCCCAGAGGACCAAGCTGGCGCAGCGAAGGAGGTGATACGCCAGGCAGGGATCATGATGGAGCAGTTGAAGACCATCCGGGATGCGAGCCAGGCAGCTTACGACGCCAGTTCCGCCCTCCAAAGCAATGTTCAGGTCAGTCGACCACCGTTTGTTCTGTTAGGATATGCTATCAAAAACTTTTTCTTTCCAGAATTTATAGTAGTCACCCAGTGGGTGTGTCGAGTTAAACTCCGTGTTAGCGGGGGCATGCTGAGTGCACCCGCTGGGTGTAGTCCCCAAGGCTAAGGTCGACTGCTGGCAGTCGGCCTTAGGCTTTATAATTTCAGTCTTTCCGTCATTCGACTATGGCGACTGGATTTCGCAAACCGGTCGACTGGTCGACTCTGTCTCCAAGGCTAAGGTCGACTGCTGGCAGTCGGTCTTAGGCTTCATAAGTTCAGTCTTTCCGTCATTCGACTATGTTGAATGGATTTCGCAAACCAGTGGGGGCACGCTGAGTGCACCCACTGGGTGTAGTCCCCGAGACTGTGGTCGACTGCTGGCAGTCGATTACAGTCTTAAAGAATATATCTCTTTTTTGAGGTCGACTGGTCGACTTTATCTTCAATAGGATTAGCGGGGGCACGCTGAGTGCACCCACTGGGTGTAGTCCCCGAGACTACGGTCGAATGCTTGTATTCGGCTGTAGTCTTAGAAACGCGTGATTTTTCCTTTTTCACTCGGAAGTGAATTATATTTGACATTTAGTCGATTGGTTCTTCGTAGAACTCCTGTGATCTTGTGGCTCGCTACTCTGAGCTGGAAAACAAGCACATTCAGCTCGAGCTGAATTTGAAACTGGTTCAGGAGAATCTGATGAAGGCAAAGGAGGAGACCGAAGGTATGTTTGGTGAGACCTTGACGACTGCTTTTTCCCTTCATTTGTTTCAAAATCTGATCTTGCTGTAACTTGCAGGTAAGGTGAGGGAGGCCCAACGGAAGAAAGACCTTGAACTAGCTGAGAAGATCAAGCTTGTCGACGAGAAGTTAGCTTCAGTCGCAAAGCTTGAGCAAGAAAATACCAATCTGAAAGCTGCTCTTGGGAAGAAAAAAGATCTGGAGGCCTTCCTGAATGGTCTTGCCAAGAAGCCGTTTCTTATGCTTGAAGGTAAATCTCTATGCTCGGCAATCATTTCCAACCGTGGTTTTTCCATTCGACCATTGCCTTGACTCGGTGGTCATCCTTGTAGAATTTTGTCAAAACTTTGAAGAAGAAACTAGCCGGCTGGAACCAAACCTTGACCCCGTCAATTCTCCGGTGAACGACGAAGTTGCCATGAATGTTTTCCGACTGGAGTCCCGTGTTGCAGCTGTCGTGGACTATCTTGCAAGGCTGAAGGTCGCCACATCTCGCATCGACTCGATGCTCTGGCCTGGGGAGACACTCCAGAATGACCTCGAGTCGCTGATGGCTCGCTTGAACACAGTCCCTGGTCGAGTGCATGAGTGGAAAAAGTCCTCGGCTCGGTGCGGTGCAGATGTTGCTCTGTGTCTGGCCCGAGTCCACTGCAAAGATGCGCGAGAAGACAAGCTGGCGGCCCTCCGGGTGGCCAACACCAAGAAACACGACTTCAGGTCCTTTATGGAAACTTTCCTTGCTGCTGCCACTCGGATCGCAGATGGAATTGATCTTGATGAGTTTGTTGCACCTTCCAGCCCTCCACAGGAGGGGTAAAAAACTTCTTCTAAGCTTGACGCTTTAAATTTGCCTCGGTATGCCGAGTGGAGTTGTAACCGATAAACTTTAACAGGCTTAGTGCCTGAGCACTTTCGGTTCCTTTTGGAATCGATCCCAACTTGAACTTGGTGTTTGAATATGATTGCTTTTGGCTCGAAATGTCTTTTGCAGGCTCAAAGCAAGACGCTCACTGCAGTCGACTTATTCCTTAATCCACTTAGGCGAGCACTGGGCTGCAGCTAAGCCCTCGAGTGAGAGGTTTGCTCTTCACTCGGTATGATTTTCATAACTTAGGCGAGTACTTGGACTGCAGCTAAGCCCCCGAGTGAGAGGTTTGCTCTTCACTCGGTAGGATTTTTATATCTTAGGCGAGCACTGGGCTACAGCTAAGCCCCCGAGTGAGAGGTTTGCTCTTCACTCGGTAGGATTTTTATATCTTAGGCGAGTACTTGGACTGCAGCTAAGCCCCCGAGTGAGAGGTTTGCTCTTCACTCGGTAGGATTTCTATATCTTAGGCGAGCACTGGGCTGCAGCTAAGCCCCCGAGTGAGAGGTTTGCTCTTTACTCGGTAGGATTTCTATATCTTAGGCGAGCACTGGGCTGCAGCTAAGCCTCCGAGTGAGAGGTTTGCTCTTCACTCGATAGGATTTTTATATCTTAGGCGAGCACTGGGCTGCAGCTAAGCCCCCGAGTGAGTGGTTTGCTCTTCACTCGGTAGGATTTTTATATCTTAGGCGAGTACTTGGACTGCAGCTAAGCCCCCGAGTGAGAGGTTTGCTCTTCACTCGGTAGGATTTTTATACCTTAGGCGAGCACTGGGCTGCAGCTAAGCCTCCGAGTGAGAGGTTTGCTCTTCACTCGGTAGGATTTCTATATCTTAGGCGAGCACTGGGCTGCAGCTAAGCCTCCGAGTGAGAGGTTTGCTCTTCACTCGGTAGGATTTCTATATCTTAGGCGAGCACTAGGCTGCAGCTAAGCCTCCGAGTGAGAGGTTTGCTCTTCACTCGGTAGGATTTTTATATCTTAGGCGAGCACTGGGCTGCAGCTAAGCCCCCGAGTGAGTGGTTTGCTCTTCACTCGGTAGGATTTTTATATCTTAGGCGAGTACTTGGACTGCAGCTAAGCCCCCGAGTGAGAGGTTTGCTCTTCACTCGGGAGGATTTTTATAACTTAGGCGAGTACTGGGACTGCAGCTAAGCCTCCGAGTGAAAGTCTGGCTTACCACTTGATAGGATTTTATTTAATCTTAGGCGAAACGGATTCGCAGCTAAGCCTCCGACTGGAAGTCTGGCTTATCACTCGGTAGGATTTTATTTAATCTTAGGCGAAACGGATTCGCAACTAAGCCTCTGAGTGGGAGTCTGGCTCACCACTCGGTAGGATTTTTACAAACTTAGGCGAAACGGATTCGCGGCTAAGTCACCCATTGAGGGGAAAATTTTATTGGACAAAATAAAAAGTGACAAAAATTATGGAGGAACTATGACACTATTATTTTGAGACCCATGAACTACAAAAGTACTTTATTGCAACTCATCCGAGTGATTAAACTTAAGTGTAAAATGGGTGGAGTAGTTCTGCATTCCAAGCTCGGGGCTCGTCGATATTATGTTCGACGTTGTAAAGACGGTACGCCCCATTGTGGAGAACTTTGGTAACGATGAAGGGTCCTTCCCAAGAAGGAGCAAGCTTGTGTTGTTTCTTCTGATCCACTCGGAGAACTAAATCTCCTTCCTGGAAGGCTCGACCCCTCACATTTCTGGCGTGGAAACGACGCAAATCTTGTTGGTAGATGGTCGACCGGATCAGAGCCATCTTCCTTTCTTCCTCTAAAAGGTCGACTGCGTCCTGCCGCGCTTGTTCAGCTTCTGCTTCGTTGTAGATTTCAACTCGAGGAGCATTGTGGAGAAGATCACTCGGCAAGACTGCTTCAGCTCCGTAGACCAAGAAGAATGGAGTTCTCCGGTCGACCGATTAGGTGTGGTCCGCAGTCCCCAAAGCACCGAGGGAAGTTCGTCGACCCAAGCTCCAGCTGCATGCTTGAGATCATGCATCAGTCGGGGTTTCAATCCCTTGAGAATCAGGCCATTGGCTCGCTCTGCTTGTCCATTCGACTGCGGATGGGCGACTGAAGCGTAGTCGACTCGTGTGCCTTGAGAGTTATAGAAATCTCTGAATTCCTCCGAGTCAAAGTTCGACCAATTATCCGTAATGATGCTGTGCAGGACTCCATATCTGAATATCAGTTCCCTGATGAAGCTAACAGCAGCACCGGCGTCAAGGTTCTTGATTGGTTTAGCCTCAATCCACTTGGTGAACTTGTCGACTGCCACTAGTACATGCGTGAAGCCACTTCGACCTATTCTCAAAGGACCGACCATGTCCAACCCCCATACTGCGAAAGGCCAGACGAGTGGAATGGTCTTCAGAGCTGATGCAGGCTTGTGTGACATATTCGAGTAGAACTGACATCCTTTGCACTTATCCACTATTTCCTTTGCCATCTCATTCGCCTTTGGCCAGTAAAATCCGGCTCGGTATGCTTTGGCCACGATGGTCCGAGAGGACGCATGATGACTACAGGTTCCCGAGTGGATATCATTAAGGATGATTCGACCTTCTTCTGGTGTTATGCACTTCTGACCAACTCCAGTCGCGCTTTCTCTATATAACTGTCCTTTGATTACGGTAAAAGCTTTAGATTGACGGACGATCTGTCGAGCCTCTTCCTCATCCTCCGGGAGCTCTTTTCTCAGGATATACGCGATATATGGAACTGTCCAGTCAGGAATGACCACCAAGACCTCCATGACTAAGTCGACCACTGCTGGGACTTCAACCTCAGTCGGATCTGTGGCACTCTTGGGCTGTGGAGCTTCTTCGGTGAAAGGATCTTCTTTGACTGACGGAGTGTGTATATGCTCCAAGAACACACCACTCGGAATGGCTTCTCTCTTGGAACCTATCTTTGCTAGATCATCAGCTGCTTGATTTTTCAGTCGGGGTATATGATGGAGCTCCAACCCCTCGAACTTCTTTTCCAGCTTCCTCACTGCACTGCAGTATCCAGTCATGGCTGGGCTTCTCACGTCCCACTCCTTCACCACTTGGTTGACCACTAAATCCGAGTCGCCATAGACCATCAGGCGACGGACGCCGAGTGAAATGGCCATGCGCAATCCGTATAAGAGGGCCTCATATTCTGCCTCATTGTTGGAGGAATCAAAGTGAATCTGGAGCACATATCTGAGCTTATCTCCTCTGGGGGAAACCAGGACAACCCCAGCACCGGAACCATTCAACATCTTAGAGCCATCAAAGAACATGGTCCAATGCTCCGAGTGAACTTCAGTCGGCTGCTGCTGTTCAATCCACTCGGCAAGGAAATCTGCTATTGCCTGGGACTTAATGGCTTTCTTTGCCTCAAACTTGATATCAAGGGGAAGAAGTTCAATCGCCCATTTAGCCACTCGACCAGTTGCATCTCTGTTGTGCAAGATCTCTGATAGTGGAGCGTCGCTGACGACTGTGATGGAATGATCAGAGAAATAATGAGCAACCTTCTTTGTGGTCATGTATATTCCATACACAAGCTTCTGATAATGAGGATATCTTTGCTTGGATGGAGTCAAGACTGGGCGCTGAACTTTGAAAGCTTTTCCTTCTTATTCCCGCTCGACCGTAAGCACAGTACTGACGACTTGTCCTGTGGCTGCGATATAAAGCAACAAAGGCTCTTTGCTGATTGGAGCAGCAAGCACCGGCTGGGTGGAGAGCAGAGCTTTTAGCTCGACAAACGCTGCATCAGCTTCTGGAGTCCACTCGAACTTGTCTGCCTTCTTCATCAGTCAGTAAAGAGGCAATGCCTTTTCACCGAGTCGTGAGATGAATCGACTTAATGCGGCCAAGCATCCAGTAAGCTTCTGGACATCGTGCACTCGCACAGGGCGTTTCATTCGGAGAATAGTGCCGATCTTCTCTGGATTAGCGTCGATCCCTCACTCGGAAACGAGAAAACCGAGTAACTTGCCACCAGGAACTCCGAATGTGCACTTTGATGGATTGAGCTTGATATCATACCTTCTGAGGTTGGCAAATGTTTCGGCGAGGTCAGCGAGCAGGTCGGAACCTTTTCGTGACTTGACGACGATATCATCCATATACGCTTCCACATTCCGACTGATTTGAGTGAGTAGACACTTTTGAATCATTCGCATAAATGTGGCTCCGGCATTCTTGAGGCCGAATGGCATGGTGATATAGCAGAAGCACCCGAATGGAGTGATGAAAGCCGTTTTTACCTCGTCGGGTCCGTACAGACGGATCTGGTAGTACCCGGAGTAGGCGTCTAGAAAAGACAATCTCTCGCATCCCGCGGTCGAGTCAACAATTTGATCTATGCGAGGGAGAGGAAAATGATCTTTCGGGCAGGCCCGGTTGATGTGCTTGAAATCAATGCACATTCAGAGTGATTTGTCCTTCTTAGGAACCATGACGACATTAGCGAGCCACTCGGAGTGGTATATCTCTCGGATAAATCCTGCCGCCAACAGTCGAGCCACTTCCTCACCAATGGCTTTTCTCTTCTGGACGGCGGACCGCCGAAGATGCTCTTTGACTGGTTTTGCAGATGAGTCGACTCTTAGGCGATGCTCAGCCAGTCCCCTGGGAACACCTGGCATGTCAGCGGGCTTCCATGCAAAAATGTCCCAGTTCTCACGGAGGAACTGGATGAGCGCTTCTTCCTATTTCGGGTCGAGTGTCGTGGAGATGTGGGTCGGAGCTGCATCGGGGTCGGTCAGGTGAATGTGAACAGGCTTCATCTCACCGGACGACTGAAATGCAGATTCTGTGGCGGGTTTCTTGGATCGTAGCAAGTCACTCGGATCTGCGTTTTGCTTGTATTCTTCGAACTCGACCGCTGTCACCTGGGAATCAGCAATCTTTGAGCCCTTCTGAAAGCACTCTTCTGCCTTTTTCCGATCACCGGTGATAGTGATCACTCCTTTGGGGCCGGGCATCTTCAATTTGAGGTACACGTAACATGGTCGAGCCATGAACCGTGCATAAGCTGGTCTCCCCAAAATGGCATGATATGCACTCTGAAAATTCACGACCTCAAACGTCAACTTCTCTTTGCGAAAATGTTTCGAATCACCAAACACCACGTCCAGAGCTATTTGGCCGAGTGACTCGGCTTTCTTCCCTGGAATAACTCCATGAAAGCTCATGTTACTGGTGCTTAGTCGGGACATCGGAATGCCCATTCCTTTCAGTGTGTCTGCATACAACAAATTCAGCCCACTACCACCGTCCATCAGCACTTTTGTCAGTCGAGTGCCTTCGACAACTGGATCGACCACCAAAGCTTGCCTCCCAGGGGTGGCAATATGAGTCGGGTGATCAGATTGGTCGAATGTGATGGGTGTTTGGGACCATCTCAGATAATTTGTTTTTGTTGGGGCAACCATGTTCAGCTCACGGTTAATAACTTTCAATCGACTCTTGCTTTCCACATCTGCAAAGATCATCAGAGTGGAGTTGATATGCGGATATCCTTCCTCATTGTCCTCCTTGTCTTCGGCCTTGTCCGGCTCCTTCTCCTTATCTTTAGACTGTTTTCCCTGAAACTGCTAGATCAGGAGTCGACATTGGCGAGTGGTATGCTTCGGGTAGATGATATTCCCCTCTTCGTCTTTCTTCGTGTGGATGTGACACGGCATATCCATCATGTCGTTCCCTTCTTTATCCTTTACCTTCTTAGGGTTCCAGGATCCTTTTGGTTTCCCTTTAAACTTTCCCTGAGTCACGGCCAGAGCCTCCCCAGGAGCTGCCGGTTCAGCCTTCCGCTTCTGTTTCCGACTGGTGTTTCCCTTTTCCGACTGACTCGGCTTGTGCTTGCCGCTTCGGAGTCGGTCTTCTTCTTCGCTGTTGGCGTACTTGGTAGCAATCTCCATCATCCGACTCAAGGTCATGTCACCGGTTCGACCAAATTTCAAACTCAATTCTCTGTTCTTGACACCATCCTTAAAGGCGCAGACTGCCTGATGATCAGACACATTCTCCACAGTATGGTGCAAAGTGATCCATCTCTGAATATACTCCCTGAGGGTCTCATTGGTCTTCTGCACGCAGACTTGCAGCTCCGTCAATCTAGCCGGTCGCTTGCAAGTTCCTTCAAACGTTCTGATGAACACTCGGGACAGATCTTCCCAAGTGTAAATGCTGCTAGGAGGTAATTGAGTCAACCATGCCCTGGCAGAACCTTCCAGCATGAGGGGCAAATGCTTCATGGCCACCTCGTCGTTCCCACCACCAATCTGAACCGCCACTCGGTAGTCCTCAAGCCAAGTTTCAGGCTTAGACTCACCAGTGAACTTGCTGACTCCTGTTGCCAACCTGAAATTGGGAGGGATCACTGCGGCTCTGATAGCTCTGCTGAAACATTCAGGACCAGAAACATGCACTCGACTGCTTGTGGGCGCATCTCTATCGAGTCCACCTCGATGGGCTCTGTTCCGGTCGACCAAGCCTTGCACGATAATGGATCACGCGTCGAAGCCTGGTTCTCTAGGGTCGACTGGAACTCTTCGCCCCGCACTGAGCTGACGTCTGTCATCTTGCTGCCGAGGAGCGTAAGACCCACCCCTCGGAGGGGAATTGGGCACTCGACGCCTATCATCTCGGTCGTGTCGGTCTCCATATTGGTCTCGCCGATTCTCGCGCCCTTCACGCCGCGGAGGCGATCTGGGGCTGTGAGCCGACTGAACAGTATTCGCAGCGACGGATCGACTGTGAATTCTGTTGCGCGACTGCGATACGGCCGAATTCTGATCGCCTGCTGCCCGGAGCAGATCCCTGATCTGCATCAAGCCTCTGCCAGCTTCCGACTGAGAGGGCTGGATGGACTCTGCAATACGGGTCGCAGCTGCTAAATTCTGGACTGGGGTTCGATATACCTGAGTCGGCGGGAAGAGTTGACGTCGACTGGTGTCGGGAACTCGTTGCCGCGCGCGCTCGTCGAGTGCTCGCTGAAGATTCTCCAATCGAGTGCGTTTGGCCAAATTGGCCAAACGCGCCTCCTTCAAGGCGCGAGCCTCGGGGGTTTCTCCTGCGATGGGAGTATGCAGGGCATCCACGTTCCTGCGGCGAAGTTCCTCTCTTTGCAGAGAGTCGAGTGGCTCGGGCTGGTACTCTTCGTGGTCTCGTGCGGGGTCGCCTCCGTCGCCTGCCCCACCATCACGGGCGAAGCCAGGGGGACTGCAGGGCCCGTCGACCATCAGGATTTCCGCCGTTGGATCACTGCTATCGCACTCGGATGCAGTCTCTACGAAGCCAGTCGACAGATCGAACAGGCCGTAGAGAGATTCGTCGGGCTCGATTGCCGCAACTTGGGTGGTGGCCGTCTGGCGAGCCACCGCGTGCCTCACCCACCGCTGAAGCCTCGACCGGCCCGAGCGCTTACGCTGGCGAGAGACCGGGAGGGTGGCCGACGGGGGAGTCGACCGATACGGGGTCGACGGTTGCCGCAGCAGAACGCCGCGGACACATGCGCGAAAATGCGTCGCACCGCGGATGGGGAGCGCATCGACGTCGAGTGGAGCCTCCTGGAGCCAGGCGGAGTCGTCGGCAACGAAGGTGAGAGCACCGAGACGGATCTCTCGACCCTCGACCAAAACTCCAGCAGCCACCATGATGAAAGTACTCGGAAGAATCGCAACTTCTCCACAAAATCGCTAAAACACCCGCCCCACGGTGGGCGCCAACTATCGTGGTTCTAAGTCTGACAGTAGAGTGGGGGGTAGGTATGGAGAGGCAAGGTCCTAGCTATGGAGAGGTTGTAAACACAAGAGATGTACGAGTTCAGGCCCTTCTCGGAGGAAGTAAAAGCCCTACGTCTCGGAGCCCGGAGGCGGTCGAGTGGATTATGTGTATATGGATTACAAGGTGCCGAACCCTTCTGCCTGTGGAGGGGGGTGGCTTATATAGAGTGCGCCAGGACCCCAGCCAGCCCACGTAATGAAGGGTTTAAGGTGTATTAAGTCCGGGGCGTTACAGGTAACGCCCCACATAAAGTGTCTTTACTATCATAAAGTCTACTTAATTACAGGCCGTTGCAGTGCAGAGTGCTTCTTGACCTTCTGGTGGTCGAGTGAGTCTTCGTGGTCGAGTCCTTCAAGTCAGTCGAGTGAGTCCCTCGTAGGTCGACTGGAAGGTGATCTCTTCTAAGGGTGTCCTCGGGCAGGGTACTTAGATCAGGTCTGTGACCCTACCCTAGGTACGTGACTCCATCACTTGGTATTTGCGAACCATGCCTCCTGGGCAAGATGACTAAAACTCAGTTCTCCGGAACAATGGAGCGAGCAACAGAGTTATTGGAAATCATACATACTGATGTATGTGGTCCAATGAACATTGAATCTCATGGCAGATATCATTATTTTCTCACCTTCACGGATGATTTGAGAAAATATGGGTATATCTACTTGATGAAACATAAGTCTGAAACATTTGAAAAGTTCAAAGAATTTCAGAGTGAAGTGGAAAATCATCGTAACAAGAAAATCAAGTTTCTACGATCTGATCGTGGAGATGAATATTTGAGTTATGAGTTTGGACTTCATTTGAAACATTGCGGAATAGTTTTGCAACTCACGCCACCTGGAACACCACAACGTAATGGTGTGTCCGGACGTCGTAACTGTACTTTACTAGATATGGTGCGATCTATGGTGTCTCTCATGGATTTACCGCTATCATTTTGGGGTTATGCTTTAGAGACAATTGCATTCACATTAAATAGGGCACCATCTAAATCCGTCGAGATGACACCTTATGAACTATGGTTTGGCAAGAAACCCAAGTTGTTGTTTCTTAAAGTTTGGGGTTGCGATGCTTATGTGAAAAAGCTTCAACCTGATAAGCTCGAACCCAAATCGGAGAAATGTGTCTTCATAGGATACCCAAAGGAGACTAGTGGGTACACCTTCTATCACAGATCCGAAGGCAAGATATTCGTTGCTAAGAATGGATCCTTTCTAGAGAAGGAGTATCTCTTGAAAGAAGTGAGTGGGAGGAAAGTAGAACTTGGTGAGGTAATTGTACCTTCTCCCTTATTGGAAAGTAGTTCATCACTGAAATTAGTTCCAGTGATTCCTACACCAGTAAGTGAGGAAGCTAATGATGATGATCATGAAACTTCTGATCAAGTTACTACCGAACCTCGTAGGTCAACCAGAGTAAGATCCACACCAGAGTGGTACGGTAATCCTGTTCTGGAAGTCATGTTACTAGACCATGACGAACCTACGAACTATGAGGAAGCGATGATGAGCCCAGATTCCACAAAATGGCTTGAAGCCATGAAATCTGAGATGGGATCCATGTATGAGAACAAAGTGTGGACTTTGGTTGACTTGCCCGATGATCGGCAGGCCATAGAGAATAAATGGATCTTCAAGAAGAAGACTGACGCTGACGGTAATGTTACTATCCACAAAGCTCGACTTGTTGCGAAAGGTTTTCGACAAGTTCAAGGAGTTGACTACGATGAGACCTTCTCACCTGTAGCGATGCTTAAGTCCGTCCGAATCATGTTAGCAATTGCCGCATTTTATGATTATGAAATTTGGCAAATGGATGTCAAAAGTGCATTCCTTAATGGATACCTTAAATAAGAGTTGTATATGATGCAACCAGAAGGTTTTGTCGATCCAAAGATCCATTTATGGACTGGTGCAAGCCTCTCGGAGTTGGAATATACACTTTGATAGTGTGATCAAAGCATATGGTTTTGTACAGACTTTTGGAAAAGCCTGTATTTACAAGAAAGTGAGTGGGAGCTCCATAGCATTTCTGATATTATATGTTGATGACATATTGTTGATCGGACATGATACTGGATTTGTGAATAGCATAAAAGGAAACTTGAATAAGAATTTTTCAATGAAAGACCTCGGTGAAGCTGCTTATATATTGGCCATCAAGATCTATAGAGATAGATCAAGACGCTTGATTGGACTTTCAAAAAGCACATACCTTGATAAAGTTTTTAAGAACTTCAAAATGGATCAGGCAAAGAAAGGGTTCTTGCGTGTATTACAAGGTGTAAAGTTGAGTCAGACTCAATGCCCGACCACTCCAGAAGATAGAGAGAAAATGAAAGGTGTTCCCTATCCTTCAGCCATAGGCTCTATCATGTATGCAATGTTGTGTACCAGACCTGATGTGTGCCTTGCTATAAGTTTAGCAGGGAGGTACCAAAGTAATCCAGGAGTGGATCATTGGACAGTGGTCAAGAACATCCTGAAATACCTGAAAAGGAATAAGGATATGTTTCTCGTATATGGAGGAGACAAAGATCTCGTCGTAAATGGTTACATCGATGCAAGCTTTGACACTAATACATATGACTCTAAGTCACAAACTGAATACGTGTTTTTATTAGATGGTGGAGCTGTCAGTTGGTGCAGTTCCAAGCAGAGCATCGTGGCGGGATCTACGTGTCAAGCGGAATACATAGCTGCTTCGGAAGCAGCAAATGAAGGAGTCTGGATGAAGGAGTTCATATCCAATCTAGGTGTCATACCTAGTGCATCGGGTCCAATGAAAATCTTTTGTGACAATACTGGTGCAATTGCCTTGGCAAAGGAATCCAGATTTCACAAGAGAACCAAGCACATCAAGAGACGCTTCAATTCCATCCACGATCAAGTCAAGGAGGGAGACATAGAGATTTGCAAGATACATACGGATCTGAATGTTGCAGACTCGTTGACTAAGCCTCTCTCACGATCAAAACATGATCAGCACCAAGACTCCACGGGTGTTAGAATCATTACAATGTAATCTAGATTATTGACTCTAGTGCAAGTGGGAGACTGAAGGAAATATGCCCTATAGGCAATAATAAAGTTGTTATTTATATTTCCTTATATCATGATAAATGTTTATTATTCATGCTAGAATTGTATTAATCAAAAACTTAGTACATGTGTGAATACATAGACAAACAGAATGTCACTAGTTTGCCTCTACTTGACTAGCTCGTTGAATCAATGATGGTTATGTTTCCTAACCATAGACATGAGTTGTCATTTGATTAACGGGATCACATCATTAGAGAATGATGTGATTGACTTGACCCATCCGTTAGCTTAGCACGATGATCATTTAGTTTGTTGATATTGCTTTCTCCATAACTATACATGTTCCTATGACTATGAGATCATGCAACTCGCGAATACCGGAGGAACACTTTGTGTTCTACCAAACATCACAACATAACTGGGTGATTATAAAGGTGCTCTACAGGTGTCTCTGATGGTGTTTGTTGAGTTGGCATGGATCAAGATTAGGATTTGTCACTCTGATTGTCGGAGAGGTATCTCTGGGCCCTCTCGGTAATGCACATCACAATAAGCCTTGCAAGCAATGTAGCTAATGAGTTAGTAATGGGATGTAGCATTACGTAACGAGTAAAGAGACTTGCTGGTAACGAGATTGAACTAGGTATTGAGATATCGACGATCGAATCTCGGTCAAAGTGACACACTGATGACAAAGGGAACAACGTATACCGTTATGCGGTTTGACCAATAAAGATCTTCATAGAATATGTAGGAGACAATATGAGCATCCAGGTTTCGCTATTGGTTATTGACCGGAGACATGTCTCGGTCATGTCTACATAGTTCTCGAACCCGTAGGGTCCGCACCCTTAACGTTCGGTGACGATCGATATTACGAGTTTATGTGTTTTGATGTACCGAAGGTAGTTCGGAGTCCCGGATTTGATCACGGACATGACGAGGAGTCTCTAAATGGTCAAGACATAAATATCGATATATTGGAAGCCTATGTTTGGACATCGGAATGGTTCCAGATGAGTTCGGGCATTTTCCGGAGTACCGTGAGGTTACCGGAACCCCCCGGGAGTATATGGGCCTTATTGGGCCTTACTGGAAAAGAGGAGAGGGAAGGAAAATGTGGGAGGCGCGCCCCCCTAGCCCAATCCGAATTGGGGGGGGGGGCGCCCCCCCCCCTTTCCTTTCTCCTCTCCTCCCTTTCCTTCTCTCCTACTCCTACTACATGGAAGGGGGGAATCCTACTCCCGGTGGGAGTTGGACTCCCCTAGGGCGCACCATAGAGAGGGTCGGCCCCTCCCCTCCTCCACTCCTTTATATACGGGGGAGGGGAACCCCATAGACACACAAGTTGATCATTGATCTTTAGCCGTGTGCGGTGCCCCCTCCACCATAATCCACCTCGGTAATATCATAGCGGTGCTTAGGCGAAGCCCTGTTCCGGTAGCAACATCATCACCGTCATCATGTTGTCGTGCTGACAAAGCTCTCCCTCGAAGCTCTACTGGATCGTGAGTTCGCGGGACGTCACCGAGCCGAACGTGTGTAGATCGCGGAGGTGCCGTATCTTCGGTACTATATCGGTCGATCGTGAAGACGTATGACTACATCAACCGCGTTGTCATAACGCTTCCGCTTACGGTCTACGAGGGTACGTAGACGATACTCTCCCCTCTCGTTGCTATGCATCACCATGATCTTGTGTGTGCGTAGGAATTTTTTTGAAATTATTGTGTTCCCTAACAACCATCTTCGGAGGCATCTTTGCTTCACGCCTTGTTGCACACTTTAGGATACCTATTAGGCATTATGAGAAAGAGGAAAAGTTGTTGCCCCCTATTTTTCTAGATTATAAGAGTATGGTAGCACATGATTTTATTGTTAAGGATAAGAAGAATATGCTTAAGTATAGATTGATATTTGATAAAAACTACTACGAGATTATTACCTTGCGTGCGCCCTCTTTGTTTAACATATTTTCAGGCACGTACCTCATTTTGCCGGAGGCCGTTCATGCATATTGGAGCCGGACACCAGCTCCAGAGCCTGATCCGGAGCTACCCCTTGACCCATATCGACAATCTATTTATCAGTGGGATCCGGAGGAGATCGCCAACCAGTGGCATCCAGAGGACACTCCTCCGTACGTCGGAGAGGGCAGCTTTGAGTATGGCCCTAGGCCAACTTAGGCCAAAAGCCTAAGCTTGGGGGAGTACGTATTTCTCACCGACATTACATTCAGGTTCACACACTCATGTTAGTTATCGGTGCTCATACTTTTTTCATTGTAATATCCATGCTAGTTTATTTTCTTTTCCAGCATTCTTCTTGTGTGTTTGAAAAACCTTAAGAAAAACAAAAAAAATTAGTTGTAGCTTTTAACTAGTTTGCTTTCCATGCATGTAGTAGTAGTAGTAATTAAAAGAAAACCCAAAAAGATTTCTCGTTCTTCTTTTGCTTGTTGGGAGCTTTCCCGTGTAAATAGTTTTATTTCCTTTCTTTTGTGAGAGAGGAGAAGACCATGATGTAAATGTTGAGTGGCTCTCATATGCATTATTGTTGATCTAACCAAGAGCCCATATTACCTTGTCTTCTCCCGTGTATTAAAAGCTTGCAGATTCCAGCTTAGTCCAATGCACGTGCACTATTATTATTATCCACACTGTTCAGTTGTGCAAGTGAAAGGCAATAATGACGATATATGATGAACTAATTGAGATGAGAGAAGATGGTATGAACTCGACCTATCTTGTTTTTGTAAATATGATTAGTTCATCGTTCCTGATTCAACCTATTATGAATGAAACATGTTTGCAATGATAATTAGAGATTATAGTTGCTCATGTCATGCTTAATTAGCTAGGAGTTTATAATGGTTTACCTTGCGTGCCAACATGCTATTAAAATGGTTGTGATGTCGTATGATAGGGTGGTATCCTCCTTTGAACAATTCGAGTGGCTTGACTTGGCACATGTTCATGCATGTAGTTGAAACAAAATCAACATAGCCTCCACAATATTTATGTTCATGGTGAATTATATCCTACTCATGCTTGCACTCAGTGTTGATTAATTTTAATGCATGTTCATGACTGTTGTCGCTCTCTAGCTAGTCGCTTCCCAGTCTCTTTCTAGCCTTCACTTGTACTAAGTGGGAATACTGCTTGTGCATCCACCTCCATAAACCCCAAAAGTTATTCCATATGAGTCTACCATACCTTCCTATATGCGGTATCTACCTGCCGTTCCAAGTAAATTTGTATGTGCCAAACTCTAAACTTTCAAATGAAATTCTGTTTTGTATGCTCGAATAGCTCATGTATCAACTAGGGTTGTCTATATCTTCCATGCTAGGCGGGTTATTCTCAAGAGGAGTGGACTCCGCTCCTCATTCACGAGAAAATGGCTGGTAACCGGGATGCCCAGTCTCATGCTTAAATTAAAATAATTGCAAACAAAACTCCCCCAGGATTGTTGTTAGTTGGAGGCACCCGTTGTTTTGGACAAGCCATGGATTGATGTTTGTTGGTGGTAGGGGAGTATAAACTTTACCATTTTGTTTGGGAACCGCCTATAATGTGTGTAGCATGGAAGATATCGAGATCTCTCGGTTGTTATGTTGACAATGAAAGTATACTGCTCAAAATATTATTTATCTCCATTTCAAAATCGAGCTGTGGCACCTCTACAAATCCCTGCTTCCCTCTGCGAAGGGCCTATCTATTTACTTTTATGTTGATTCATCACCCTCTTATTAATAGGAACCAGTTGGGAAGCACCGCTGTCATTTGCATGCATTACTATTAGTTTACATTGAGTATGACTGTGACTGGATCTCTTTACCATGAATTACAATGTTTAGTCAGTCCTTGAACTTCAGAGGTGCTCTGCATTTATGTTTTGCGGTCTCAGAAAGGGCTAGCGAGATACCATCTTTTTATATCATATTATGATTGTTTTGAGAAAGTGTTGTCATCCGAGATTTACAATTATTGCTCGCTAGTTGATTATGCCATTGATATGAGTAAATATGAGACCCAAATGTTATTGTGAATATGGTTAGTTCATAATCTTTGTTGAAAACTTGAATGCTGGCTTTATATATTTACGACAACAAGATCAAACAGAGTTTGTAAAAGTTTTTCTTTATCACTTTCAGTTTTTCAACTGAATTTCTTGAGGACAAGCAAAGGTTTAAGCTTGGGGGAGTTGATACGTCTCCATCGTATCTACTTTTCCAAACACTCTTGACCTTGTTTTGGACTCTAACTTGCATGATTTGAATGGAACTAACCCGGGCCGATGTTGTTTTCAGCAGAATTGCCATGGTGATATTTTTGTGCAGAAATAGAAGTTCTCGGAATGACCTGAAACTTCACGGAGAATATTTTTGGAATTTATAAAAAATACTAGCGAAAGAATCAACACCAGGGGGGCACACCCTGTCCACGAGGGTGGGGGCGCGGCCCCTTTCTCCTGGGCCCTCTGAGGCTCCACCGACCTCAACTCCAACTCTATATATTCACGTTCGGGGAGAAAAAAATCAGGGAGAAGGATTCATTGCATTTTACGATACGGAGCCACCGTCAAGCCCTAATCTCTCTCGGGAGGGCTGGTCTGGAGTCCGTTCGGGGCTCCGGAGAGGGGAATCCATCTCCATCGTCATCATCAACCTTCCTCCATCACCAATTTCATGATGCTCACCATCGTGCGTGAGTAATTCCATCGTAGGCTTGCTGGACGGTGATGGGTTGGATGGGATTTATCATGTAATCGAGTTAGTTTAGTTAGGGTTTGATCCCTAGTATCCATTATGTTCTGAGATTGATGTTGCTATGACTTTGCTATGCTTAATGCTTGTCACTAGGGCCCGAGTGCCATGATTTTTAGATCTTAACCTATTATGTTTCCATGAATATATGTGAGTTCTTGATCCTATTTTGCAAGTCAATAGTCACCCACTACGTGTTATGATTCGGTAACCCCGAAGTGACAATATATAATCGGGACCACTCCCGGTGATGACTATAGTTTGAGGAGTTCATTCACTAAGTGTTAATGCTTTGTTCCGGTACTCTATTAAAAGGAGGCCTTAATATCACTTAGTTTCCAATAGGACCCCGTTGCCACGGGAGGGTAGGACAAAAGATGTCATGCAAGTTCTTTTCCATAAGCACATATGACTATATTCGGAATACATCCCTACATTACACTAATGAACTGGAGCTAGTTCTGTGTCACCCTATGTTATAATTGTTGCATGAGGAATCGCATCCGACATAATTATCCATCACTGATCCAATGTGTCGTGGTTTTGTCACGGCAGATGTCCTCGTGAAAGGACTTAGTCGTGGAGCCATCGCAACGGGTTAGCTTGAAGGGGTTAAAGCGGACAAGGGACGCGAGGAATTATACTGGTTCGACCCCTTATGATGAAGGTAAAAGCCTATGTCCAGTTGTGATGGAATTGCTTGGGTTTCGATGACTAGGGAGCGAATCCGCTTTGCCTGGCTCTCGAGTTATCGTCTGTTGTCTGTCCCTAAACTGTCGTCGGGTCGTCCCTTTATATACACAGGTTGATGCCCAACGGTTTACAGAATCCCGAGGCCGGCTCATAAACGTGTCTGGCTCGGTTTCTACCTTTGCTTGCCTTACAGAATAAGTTACATATCATATGGCGGTTTACGCCTACGGGCTCTAATCCGCCTTTGGCCCTGGGCCTTCATGTTAGATCTCCTCTGTAAAGCGTCATACCTCTTGTCTTCATGGGCTTCAAACATGACTAACTCCTTCTGGACATAACCCGGCCCCTCATGGTCGGTTTATACTTAATAGTAATATCCCCAACATTAGGCCCCAGATTGATTTGAACTCGTTCATGTCAATCTTGAACACTTAGGAAAATTCCTCCTTCTGCACCCTCTCGTAGATCTTGTAAATCGTCGTGACGTCATCTTCCAGGTTCGTAATAAACCGCCATGACGTCACCTGTTCATTAAAACCAAAGATACGCTTCATTAATGATCTTCCAACAATCGAGGCAACAACTTTGCTGCACATCCATTTTTTGGGCTCCTCGATTTCCGCGCCTGTCGCTTATCTCTTTGTCTTATAAATAGGACCGAGGGTCCCTTTCCTTTCCTCCCGTTGCCTCTTCATCTCTCTTCTATCTCGCGTCGCCTCAGCACCCGAGCGCCACCGCCATCATCGACCTTCGCTTCTGCCTCAACTCCAGCTGCTGCATCACCCTGACCATACCAGAAACCCGCAACGCCTCTCCGCTATTTCACAGCTTTAGTAAGTTGTTCTTCCTTTCCTCTGTAGATTCGCTAGGGTTCACGCGAGTTCATAGAAAACTTCATGGTGTTCTTCCCTTGTTCTTCATTAGATCCTATGCAATGAACTCCAAACTTGATGTACTTCCATGCAGTAGTAATGATAACCCTTATTTTGTCATCAAACCATGTTCTTTGTGCGTAAAAATCTGATCTGGAACTTCACAAACTGCTCAGGCACCAATTTTTAGGTCAAAATATTTTCCTTTTCCTGATATGTGGTAGATCTAAAATTCCAATGTGAACCTGTGAAACTTGTTTTTCCTCACTTAGTCGTTTTTTTCCTCAGATCCGTACTTTCCTTGTCTGCGTAGGCGGTTTATCCGTTAGAAAATAATCTATCATATGCCATTAGTCCCCTTGTAAATTGCCAACTGCTTTACCCATTACCATAGCATCAACCTCCGGTTTAACAATTTTGTATGTTTGAATGCTTTTTCCTTAACCTGCTACGCTTTATGCTTGCTAACCATGAATCTTAAACCGGCATCAATCTTTTCCAGCTTCTCGTTCGAAATGGCCAAACAGTTTTATGCTTGTAACTGGGTCCCTTCCCGGGTTACTGAAGAGCAGCTAGATGGATGCGTCAGAACTGGCATTTTACCAAAATAAAGCGAAATCCACTGGCATATTCCCGGTCCAGAAAATCCTCCTACTCCAAAAGACAGCGAGGTAGTGGTATTTGTTGATCACATGAACCGTGGTTTTAAACCGCCGAGATCCAAGTTTTTCCGTAATGTGCTTGCCAGCTTCCAGATCCACCCTCAAGATATTGGACCCAACTCTGTGTCCAATATTTGCGACTTTCAAGTGTTTTGTGAAGCCTATCTGCAAGAAGAGCCAACTGTTGAATTGTTCCGGGATTTTTTCTATTTAAACCGTCGTACTGAATTCGTAGATGGGCCCAACACTGAACTTGGCGGCGTCTCCATTCAGAAAAGGAAGGATGTCAGCTTCCCTCACGCCAAACTTCACAGTCATCCTAAGGATTGGAACTAGACTTGGTTCTACTGTAAGGATACTTCCACTGAAGATGAGAACCCTCTGTCGGGTTATCGTGCTCACCGACTTACCAACACGCACCCACTTCCGCAACGACTGCCTGCCAACGAACGGTCCACATACGCACCACAACTCGCCAAGCTCAGAGCTTTCATGGCTAACAGTTTGACAGGAGTGGACTTTGTTCATTGTTGGATATCTTCGAGTATTTTATCGTTAAGCCGTCGCCCCGGTTTAATGTGTGAGTACACACGGGAGTCAAAAGATCATCAACATCATATTAATATTCAGATAACCGAGGCTAAAGTTACCGAATCTGTTAAGAAGATGCTGAATGAACCGGAAGCTGTTTGTAGTAGGACCGGGTTAAGTCCCTTTTATACATTGAATAAACCGCCAGCTATAAGAATTGCCTCACTCCTGCTTTGTACTTGATATTCTTAACTGTGTAATCTTTTATATCCTCTATCCATCTTTTTAACAGGGTGACGACCCATTCTGGAAGAAGAAGCCGCAGGATAAACCGGCCACGACCCCTCGACCTAAGATGAGGGTTGTCAAGAGACCTGCCAAGAAAAAGGCAGCTGAACCCATCGGGTTAAACCTTGATGACGACCTTGATGATCCGGACGTAGAGGTAGAACTTGACTCTCTTGGTTCATTTTTCATACAGCTCATTGACAATGATTATTATCAGGATGACGCTGAAGGCAGCCAAGCCGATGACGCAGAGGTAATTATCCTTTCCTCCGGTTCAGACCCTCTCCCAACACAAAAATCCATCAAGCAATCCGGAAAGTAAGATTTTCTCACCCCCTAGCTCACTTGGACCCAAACACGAAGCTCGCCGCACAACCCGACACAGCGGCCAAGTAGTCACTTCAGCCGGTTTACCGAACACTCCGGTTCGGAAGCGTCAACCTAAGGTCTCACCCACTTCTGATCCTTCTTATCCCAAGGCAGGTTATTTCTGACAACCCCTTAATCCATCCGATTTCAATTATCAGGGAACGCCTCATTCATCATCTGGCGAGTCAACGGCCACACAACTCCCTCTTCTTAAGACTGTTCCTGGGTAAATACTTAATCTTAATCTTTTGACGCTTCATATTTGCATGTTATACTGACCTTTGTATCTTTTCTTTTCAGGGCCAAGGCCAGACCCAGCAAGAAAGCCCGGGTGAATAAACCGTCTGATGACCATGTGGTTGTTGAACCGAAGAGAATTCCATAACCAGAAGGAACGAATGTTGATGCCATGTGTGATGATCCGCCACCTCAAGATCACGACTTTGTTGCTGAACAAGTAGAAGTTGATGCAACTGGCCATGCTTATAAACCGACAAGCCCGGTTCGCACTGATGATAAACCGTCAAGTCCAGCTAAGGCCACTGATAAACCGTCAATTCCAGTAAAAGCTGCTGGTGATAAGGAAGATGATATTATCATTACTAGCGTTGGCCACACTACCCCTGGCAATCATGTTGTGTTATCAAAGCATAGTGCTAAGGAGGAAATTTCTGCTATGGGCAAAGGCAAATGGAACACAAACTTGTCAAGCTACGCCCACCTCAACGCCCAAGAACTTCATTCTAGTTTCTTAAACCGCCTATACACAAACCGTGACTATGAAGTCGGTTTAGTGAATCCGATGAAGGAGCGTTATGAGGTAACTACATAACCTTTTCTCTCTTATGTCCAATTTCAAGTACCAACTCCAGTAGCCCCCAAGGGTCGATTTATGATGCCAATCTAAACCGGGACTTTGCAATATGTCAACTCTGCATGCTTATCCTCCAAGGGTCAGTTGATCTTTTTAAAATGAACCGGTGCTTTTCACATTGTAATCCTGTAACTTTTGCCTGTGTAGCCTCCAAGGGCCGGTTTATCTTTCCAAGCTAAACCGGGAATTTAACCAATGTTACTTTGAGCAAACATACATTAGCCCCCAAGTGTCAAGAATAATACTTGTGTTGTGCTTGGGACTTGTAAAAAAATTCTGATAATCAATCAAATAGGCATTAGCCCCCAAGTGCCAAGTGTATAACTTGTTATGTGCTTGGTACTTCAAATATTCATTGCTACCTCATAATATGTCCTTCTCTTATAGGCTGAGCTGAGCAAAAAGGAAGCCCAAACCACTGATCTTCAAGAAAACATCAAGTCTCAGCAAGCGGAAACCTCCAAAGCCAAAGAGGAATTGACCATTGCCTTAGCAGCCATGGAAAAGCTAAAAGAAGCTTTTAATAAGGAACGAGTGGATTGGGGCACAGAGAAAACCAGATTACAAAAGAGAGCCGAAGACGCAGAAGCAGCCCTTAAACCGGTGGTCGAAGAACTGATCGGCTTAAAGCGGCAAATAAATGCCATGACTTCTGATGTGTTTGGTAAGTATCCTCATCTGAAGCTTTTCAATATACATTATCTCATCAGTTTCCGGTTTACTGATGCTTGAAATGACACAAGAACTCGCATTACCCATCTGGGCTCTGACATGCGATGAAGCTGAAGGCTGCCTATACACTGATAGAGCAATTATATTCCGGAGCCCTACGGGCCATTTGCACCACTGCGCATAACAAACCTCCTCCAACCTTGATAAAGGAAACCATTGAGAAGCTGTCAATGCTGCCCGCCCGGTTGGACGAACTAAAAAGATCAGCTGCCAGGTCAGGTGCGCTGACTGCGCTAATCTGAGCGAAGGCATGGCTACCAGATCTTGAACCGTCAGATATAGGCAGCGGCTACCCTGGCATAAAGGAGGACGGCTCAGAATTTAACAACGTCGATCTTCGAAGGTTGACAAGGGAAATGCGCCCCATAGCGAGCAAATTGGCTGACGAAACGTATCTCTCTCACTATCAGCCGGTTTATGATTCTGATCAGAAAAGATATCCTGCGCCAACACATGATGTAGAAGACCTTACTCCGCCAATTCGTAAGCACACCTATGCCCCTGATGTTCACCCCTCCAACCTTATAAGTGATGAAGCTGTGTTCCAAGCTTTATCTGGAATCGATTGGGCAACCATTGATTTCCAGCCACTGGGTAGAGAGGAGGAGGAGGAAGATGCACCAGCGCAAGACGACCCACAGCCTTAAAGTCAGCCTGGTGACGAGTCATGATACGGAGGCCGTTTTATCCTTCTGCATACTGCCACCCTTGCTGAAAACAATTATTCTTTTTGGGCCTTAAAGCGCCTTGTAATAGGCTAGTTCAAAATACTTGGTCTACTATGCCATCGTGCATATTTTATGTTACCTGATGCTATTAATCCATCCTGCTTCAGAATATATTATGTTCATAATCTGTAGCAGTGCTATGCAAACTATTCCTGCACACAAGAAGTTTGAAAGTGTCCTGGCAGTTTACCGCTGGACGGGTCATGATACCCAAATTTATAGCCGGTTTATAACTAAGGTTGTACTTTAAAAATAATCAAAGATGAAAGAGATGACACCTGTGATATTGAATCACTCTGTTGGTTGACCAACTTTTGTATATTCTAGGGTAATAACCCCAGTCTTGAGTATTGATAACTCCTTCCCCGTTTGCCGGTTTATGATAAAACCGTACCGGGTTATAATAAACACCGGTGTATACATATATGATGCTGGTGACTTGTAGTCAAAACCAGATCAGGTCAATAAACACCGAATTATAACTGATCATGTGCTTACAACTTATTGTTGAAAGCCAACCCGGGTCAATAAACGCCGGTTTATCATAAAATATTATAAATCTCACCAAAGGAGAAAAAACTTGGCAGAAAACATAAAAAGAATATGCAAGGCTTTTCATGGGCTGCCAGGCCCTAAATCGAGGCTTTTCATGGGCTGCCAGCCACTGAGTTAAACCATTTTTCGAAGCCTTTTAAGATGGACCTCAATCATTAACCAATCGTCGTTTTAACTTTGACAAGTTCAGGGTCTATGAGATTGACTTGCCAAACGTTCGGCAGGTCATACCAGGTTTACCTAGACGGAGTGGCTTACTTAAAAAAGGCAGGATAACTCGGGGTTTTAGGTGAATACACCTGGCTTCCAAGCCTGGCTTGATAGCCTATTGCAAGGGTGCAAGCTCTTTGTTCTTTGAGAAGCAAAGAGCCCCCAAGCAACATTTGAGCTGTGCTCGGTGGGTGCCTATGTTTGAGTTGTGTTGTTGCAACACTCTCTTTGGCCCCACATGATTTCCTTTTGGCTTTAAGCTGATCAAGAGGTGTAGCTATGGTTCGAATACGACCAAGCCCCCTAGTGATTTCCTTTTGGCCTTAAGTCGATCAAGAGGTGTAGCTATGGTTCGAATACGACCAAGCCCCCTAGTGATTTCCTTTGATATGTACGGCTTTATAAGCCGGATCAATAGAGCTCCACTTTATAAACAGAAGCCCCCATGTAAGCACACATGATGTAATAAAAACAACAGAGACCCTGCTTTAGCTGAGGCTCCGGTTTATTATATTGATCATAATATATACATTGTCATAAGTATGTACATAAGAAGTGCCTGTGGCTCAAGTATAGTAAGGCCGAAGATGAGCTATATTCCACGGCCGTTGGGTCTCCTCCTCCGATTTACGTGACTCTTTGTGCTCTCGAACATCGATGAGGTAGTATGATCCGTTGTGCAGATTCTTGCTGACCACAAAAGGTCCTTCCCAAGGTGGGGACAACTTGTGCATATTAGTCTGATCCTGGATGAACCGAAGCACCAAATCGCCTTCTTGAAAAGTTCTGGTTTTAACCTAGCGGCTGTGATAACGACACAGATCTTGTTGATAAATCGCCGAACGTGCCGCTGCGAGATCACGCTCCTCATCTAACAGGTCCAATGAATCCTGACGTGCTTTCTCATTATCAGCTTCAACATAAGCCGCCACACGGGGCGAGTCATGACGGATGTCACTAGGGAGAACTGCCTCTACTCCGTAAACCATGAAGAAAGGTGTGTAACCCATATATCTGTTCGGTGTGGTGTTGATACTCCATAACACGGAAGGTAACTCTTCCACCCAACAACCCGGCGTCCGCTTTAAAGGAACCATAAGCCGGGGTTTGATGCCTCTCAAAATCTCTTGATTGGCTCTCTCTGCTTGACCATTAGATTGGGGGTGAGCCACTGACGGCACATCAAGCCGGATGTGCTCACGCTTACAAAATTCTTCCATAGCACCCTTGGATAGATTAGTACCATTATCAGTTATGATGTTGTGTGGAAAACCAAAGCGGAAGATCACCTTTTTGATGAATTGAACCGCCGTGGCCGCATCACACTTACTGACCGGCTCTGCCTCTACCCAATTCGTGAACTTATCAACCGCCACCAGTACGTGGGTATTTTTGTCCTTGGATCTCTTAAAGGGCCCAACCATATCCAGCCCCCAAGTTGCAAACGGCCAAGTGATTGGAATCATCCTTAATTCTTGAGCCGGAACATGAGCGCGGCGTGCAAACTTCTGACAACTGTCACACTTCTTTATCAAATCCTCCGCATTAGCATGAGTCGTTAACCAATAGAAGCCGTGACGAAAGGCCTTAGCCACCCAGTATTTTAAACTGGCGTGGTGACCACAATCTCCTTCATGGATCTCACGCAAAATCTCACAGCCTTCTTGAGGAGACACACAACGCTGAAACGCCCCTGTTACACTGCAATGATGTAACTCCCCATTGATAATGGTCATCGACTTGGATCGCTGGATTATCTGCCTGGCCAAGTCTTCATCCTCTGGTAACTCGCCCCGGTTCATGTACGCCAGGTACGGGACTGTCCAATCCGGGATAACGTGAAGAGCTGCCACCAACTGAGCCTCCGGGTTAGGAACAACCAAATTCTCCTCTGTAGGTATCTTGACCGACGGATTATGCAACACATCCAGAAAAACATTGGGTGGCACCGGTTTACGTTGAGAGCCTAAGCGACTTAAAGCGTCTGCCGCTTCATTCTTTCGCCGGTCTATATGGTCAACCTGATAACCTTTCAAATGACCAGCCACTATGTCCACCTCTCGTCTATACGCCGCCATGAGTGGATCCTTGGAATCCCAAGTGCCAGACACCTGTTGAGCTACCAGGTCTGAGTCACCAAAACACTTAACCCGGCTTAAATTCATCTCCTTAGCCATCCGAAGACCATGGAGCAAGGCCTCATATTCAGCTGCATTGTTAGTGCAAGGGAACATTAAACGGAGAACATAACAAAACTTATCACCTCGTGGGGAAGTTAATATGACTCCAGCCCCGAGCCCTCCAATTGTCTGGACCCATCAAAATGAATAGTCCAATAAGTGTTATCTAGCTTTTCCTCTGGTGCCTACAACTCTGTCCAATCATTGATGAAGTCCACAAGTGCCTGGGATTTAATTGCTGTGCGAGGCGTATATTTTAACCCATGAGGTCCAAGTTCAATAGCCCATTTGGCAATCCGGACAGTTGCTTCTCTGTTTTGGATGATATCCCCCAAGGGGGCAGAACTAACCACAGTGATAGAATGACCCTGAAAATAGTGCTTGAGCTTCCGGCTTGCCATAAAAACTCCATACACTAGCTTCTGCCAATGTAGGTACCTCTGCTTAGACTCCATAAGCACCTCACTGATATAATAAACCGGCCATTGAACTGGATACTCCTTTCCGGCCTCCTTGCGCTCCACAATAATAGCCACACTAACAGCTCGTGCATTAGCAGCAACAACAAGGGCTCTTTGTCCACAGGAGCAGCAAGGACAGGCGACTCAGCTAGCTGCCGCTTTAGACTCTCAAAGGCTTCATCGGCAGCATCACTCCATACGTAATGGTCTGTCTTCTTCATCATCTGATGTAGAGGGATTGCCTTTTCTCCCAAACGGCTGATAAACCGATTCAATGCTGCAATACGACCCGCCAGCCGTTGCACATCGTTAATACACGCTGGTTTAGCCAGAGACATAATGGTTGTGATCTTTTCCGGATTAGCTTCAATGCCCCTGTTAGACACCAGAAAACCCAAGAGCTTGCCTGCCGGTACACCAAAGACACATTTGGCTGGATTAAGCATCATCTTATAAACTCAAAGGTTATCAAAAGTCTCCTTCAAGTCATCTATCAATGTTTCCTCCTTTCTGGACTTCACCACAATATCATCCACATAAGCATGAACATTGCGCCCAATCTGTTTATGAAGACAATTCTGGACACATCGCTGATAAGTCGCCTGGGCACTCTTGAGCCCAAAAGGCATAGATACATAGCAGAAGGCTCCAAAGGGAGTTATGAAAGTCGTCTTCTCCTGGTCCATAACTGCCATTTTGATCTGATGATAACCAGAATAAGCGTCCAGAAAACACAAACGGTCACAACCCGCCGTAGCATCAATGATCTGATCAATATGAGGGAGAGCAAAGGGATCAGCTGGACAGGCTTTGTTCAGATCTGTGTAGTCCACACACATACGCCAAGTGCCTTTCTTTTTAAGTACCAATACCGGATTAGCTAGCCACTCAGGGTGAAAGACCTCCACAATAAACCCTGCTGCCAAGAGCCGGGCTACCTCCTCTCCAATAGCCTTGCGCCTTTCTTCATTGAAGCGGCGGAGAAATTGCCTGACCGGTTTAAACTTAGGATCTATATTAAGAGTGTGCTCAGCGAGTTCCCATGGTACACCTGGCATGTCAGAAGGTTTCCATGCAAAGATGTCCCGGTTCTCATGGATGAACTCGATGAGCGTGCTTTCCTATTTCGGATCCAGGTTAGCACTGATGCTGAACTGCTTGGATGAATCACCGGGAACAAAGTCAACCAGATTAGTCTCCTCGGACGATTTAAACTTCAAAGCCGGATCATGCTCTGTAGTTGGTTTTTTCAGAGAGGTCATATCTGCCGGATCAACATTGTCTTTGTAAAACTTCAACTCCTCTGTTGCACAAACCAACTCAGCATAGGCCGCATCACCTTCTTCACATTCCAAAGCAATCTTCCGGCTCCCATGCACTGTGATGGTCCCCTTATGACCCGGCATCTTAAGCTGCAGATAAACATAACAGGGCCTTGCCATGAACTTAGCATAAGTCGGCCATCCAAACAGGGCATGACATGGGATCTTGATTTTTACCACTTCAAAAGTCAATGTTTCTGATCTTGAATCATGATCATCTCCAAAATCAACCTCTAGAGCTATCTTACCAACTGGGTATGCCGATTTACCAGGCACCACACCAAGAAAGACGGTGTTCGGCGGTTTAAGATTCTTATCTGTCAACCCCATGCGACTGAAGGTTTCATAATAAAGGATATTGATACTGCTCCCTCCGTCCATCAGTACCTTGGTGAACTTGTACCCCCAACCTGAGATGCCACCACTAAGGCCAGATGACCCGAATTATCAACCCGTGGTGGATGATCCTCTCGACTCCATAAAATGGGCTGTTCAGACCAGCGCAGATAACGGGGCACCGCCGGTTCAACGGAATTTACTGCCCTCTTATGCAGCTTCTGATCGCGCTTACATAGGCTAGTGGTGAAGACATGAAACTGCCCACTGTTCAACTGCTTCGGATTACTCTGATAACCCGATTGTTGTTGCTGCTGACCTCCCTGATGATTATAACCGCCCTGGTTACCCTGATTGCCATGTCCGGTTTGATTGCCTTGAAATCCTGAACCAGAGCTGCCTCCGCCATAACCCGGCCCATGAAAACTGCCTCCTGAACCGCCGGGCGGTCCCTGGTCGTATTGGAAAGAACTTGAATTTTTAAACTCCCGCATGATAAAACAAACCTTCCAATGGTGCGTAGCTGGCCTCTCTCACGACCCGTGCTTTAGGCAAGGTTCATTTAACAGGCATTCAAGATTGGGACCTGAACCTCTACCCCGCTGGGGCGGTTTACCCTTACGGCGTTGACCATTATCCTGGGTGTTGGTGTTAGCCACAAAATCCAAGTTGTTATCTGCCTTGCGCTTACCGTTGTTTCCATGGCCCGCCAGGTTATGCTGCTTCCCCTTGGCACTGCCATTCTTCTTTCCCTTCCTCGTCTTTTCATCTTTAGACTCAGGGTCCTTGGTACTATCTGAATTAGCATACTTAACCAGAGCTGCCATAAGCGTGGACATGTCATTGCAGTGATGCTTGAGCCTTCCCAACTTCAGCTTCAAAGGCGTAAACCGGCAATTGCCTTCTAATGTTAAGACTGCCGTGTCAGCATTGATGCGGTCTGATGAATGCAGAATAGCTGATACCCGCTTCACCCAATGGGTTGTAGACTCCCCTTCCTCTTGAACACAGGCGGCTAAGTCCACAATTGACATGGGCTGTTTGCACGTATCTTTGAAATTTTGGATAAACCGGTTTTTTAACTCGGCCCATGACCCGATGGAGCTAACTGGTAAACTTTTTAACCAAGTGCGAGTTGTTCCTTCCAACATCATGGTGAAGTACTTAGCACATGCCGCATCATCCACGTCCAGCATCTCCATCGCCATCTCATAGCTCTCAACCCATGACTCAGGGGGTAAATCGGCAGTGTAATTGGGCACCTTACGAGGACCCTTGAAGTCCTTGGGCAGCCGCACGTTACGTAGGGCCGGGGTAAGACAGGACACCCCAAAGAACTGAAAACCACGTCTGGTTCCACCGAAGTAGTTGGACGAACCGGAGTAAGCTGACGAGCCGCATATTGTGCTTCTAACTCGGCTTCTCGACGTGCTCGATCGTGATCAACCACATCCTGGGCATTAGCACCGCCACCCGCCGGGTTATGCCCTCGCGGCGGGTTACTGTTTCGCGCACTGCTTGATACAGCCGGTTCATCAATATGCCTGCTGTAGCTCCGACTTGGGCGGGGCGGGGGGGGGGGGGGGGTGGAATGAATCCTCTCACGACTGTGCGAATAAACCTGCTGTTGGGTCAAAGCCATCTGAAGGAGCTCTCTAGCCCGTCGTGTTTTAACTGCTACTAGAGACTCGCCTTCGATTGGGAGAGCTGCCAATCGTGAAGCAGCGGCGATGATGTTATCCAACGGATTAGAGTAATGACCCAGAGGCGTTGATACGTGCTGTGATGGGACATTGTTCTGACGAGGCGGATCCGTCGCGCGCGGCTGAACCGGCGCCCTCGTTCCAGGCGCCTCCACCCGGTTTACCGCTGGCTGGTTGCTGGTTCCTGCCCCTGGCGTGTTGAAGAGATTCCTTCCCTCGTAAACCGGAGGCAGGTGAGACCGGTACCTTCTCCTCATGACGTCCTCTGATGCGTTTTGATCCAGCATAAGCCTATAAGCCCGTGCCTCTAACTCGGCCCGCTCTGCGGCCATCCTGGTGTTCTCCGCTGCCAGATCTACGTTAGCTTGAGCTATCTGATCCTTCACCTTTGCAATCTCCATGTTATGTTGATCCTAATTCGCCGCGTTAACCTTAGCCGCCAGCAACGTCACCAAAGTGTCGAATAAATCAGACAAAACCTGAACCCGCGCTGGCGCGGGGCCTCCTGCCCCAGCTGGTGTTGCCACTGCTGAACCAGAAATCACCGCTGCGGCGGTAGAAGAATGCTGCACCAATTGTGTACCGGCCATGAAGATCGCAACTCGGCTCGGCGGATCAGGGAGGTCCGAAATACTGTCGCCATCGAAACCACCACTAATCAGGTCATCATGGAGCTAATATAGCGACTCGGTCTCTCTGGTTGAAGACTCGTCATCAGAGTAGACAACAGTTTCGCCACCAGATACCAATCTATCCTCAGATTCCGCTCCGTGGATGACTCCCATGAAGGCACGCTTCACGACAGGCTGAACACGGGCAGGTCTTGCACGCCGAGCCGTCTCAATGATGTCGGTGTAGATGTATGGCTCAGGGCCCGGTTCGCCGATCTTGCCAATGAAGACGTGTATTCCGCCAAAGGGGACCCGGTACCCGTACTCGATCTAGCCGGCCTCGGGGCCCCAGCCTGCGTCGTTGATGTAGAGCTTGCCGCGACGAATCTTGGTCATCTAGCCCACAACGTATCCCTTGAGTCCTTTGAAGCTGCCCTTCAAGAACTCGAAACCATCGCACGATAGCCCCACGGTGGGCGCCAACTGTCGTGGTTTTGTCATGGCAGATCTCCTAGTGAAAGGACTTAGTCATGGAGCCATCGCGACGGGTTAGCTTAAAGGGGTTAAAGCGGATAAGGGACGCAAGGAATTATACTGGTTCTGCCCCTTACGATGAAGGTGAAAGCCTACTCCAATTGTGATGGAATTGCTAGGGCTTCGATGACCAGGGAGCGAATCCGCTTTGCCTGGCTCTCGAGTTATCATCTGTTGTCTGTCCCTAAACCGTCACTGAGTCGTCCCTTTATATAGGCAGGTTGATGCCCAACGGTTTACAGAATCTCGAGGCCGGCTCATAAACGTGCCTGGCTCAGTTTCTACCTTTCCTTGCCTTACAGAATAAGTTACATAGCATATGGCGGTTTACACCTACGGGCTCTAATCCGCCTTTGGCCTTGGTCCTTCATGTTAGATCACCTCTGTAAAGCATCATACCTCTTGTCTTCATGGGCTTCAAACATGACTAACTCCTTCTGGACATAACCCGGCCCCTCATGGCCGGTTTATACTTAATAGTAATATCCCCAACACAATGCCCACGAGCTTTTCACATATTGATCTTTGCTTAGTTACTTTTCCGTTGCCACTATCACAATCACTACAAAACTGCTACTGTTACTTTTGCCACCGTTACCGCTACTTCCATATTACTTTGCTACTAAATACTTTGCTGCAGATATTAAGTCTTTCAGGTGCGGTTGAATTGACAACTCAACTATTAATACTTGAGAATATTCTTTGGCTCCCCTTGTGTCGAATCAATAAATTTGGGTTGAATACTCTACCCTCAAAAACTGTTGTGATCCCCTATACTAGTGGGTTATCATTGGACAAGGAAGACAACATAATGTGTTATGTTTTCTTACATCCGAAATAAATTATATTGTCATGGATCATCCAACATGTTGAGCTTGCCTTTTCCCCTCATGCTAGCCAAATTCTTTGCACCAAGTAGAGATGCTACTTGTGCTTCCAAATATCCTTAAACCCAGTTTTACCATGAGAGTCCACCATATCTAGCTATGGATTGAGTAAGATCCTTCAAGTAAGTTGTCATTGTTGCAAGCAATAAAAATTGCTCTCTAAATATGTATGATCTATTAGTGTGGAGAAAATAAGCTTTATACGATCTTGTGATGTGGAAGAAGTAAAAGTGACGAACTGCATAATAAAGGTCCATATCACAAGTGGCAATATAAAGTGACATTCTTTTACATTAAGATTTTGTGCATCCAACCATAAAACACATGACAGCCTCTGCTTCCCTCTGCGAAGGGCCTATATTTTATTTTTGTCTTATACCTTATACAAGAGTCATGGTGATCTTCACCTTTCCTTTTTACATTTTATCCTTTGGCAAGCACTGTGTGTTGGAAAGATCCTGATATATATAGGTAATTGGATGTGGGTCTTCATAAACTATTATTGTTGACATTATCCTTGAGGTAAAAGGTTGGGAGGCAAAACTATAAGCCCCTATCTTTCTTTGTGTCCGATTAAAGCTTCATACCCATAAGTATTGCATGAGTGTTAGCAATTGTGAAAGACTAAATGATAGTTGAGTATGTGGACTTGCGAAAAAGCTCTTATGTTGACTCTTTCCGATGTTATGATAATTTGCAATTGCTTCAATGACTGAGATTATAGTTTGTTAGTTTTCAATGAAGTTTCTGATTCATACTTCACATTGCGAATAGAGTGTTACTTTAGTATAAGAAATCATATGACAATATATATATATATATATATATATATATATATATTGCTGTTCTAAGAATGATCATGATGTCCTCATGTACGTATTTTATTTTATCGACACCTTTATCTCTAAACATGTAGACATATTTTTTGATATCAGCTTCCGCTTGAGGACAAGCGAGGTCTAAGCTTGGGGGAGTTGATACATCCATTTTGCATCATGCTTTTATATGGATATTTATTGCATTATGGACTGTTATTACACATTATGTCACAATACTCATGCCTTTTCTCTCTTATTTTATAAGGTTTGCACGAAGAGGGAGAATGCCGGCAGCTGGAATTCTGGGCTGGAAAAGGAGCAAATATTAGAGACCTATTCTGCACAACTCCAAAAGTCCTGAAACTCCATGGAAGTCACTTTTGGAATATATAAAAAATATTGGGCGAAGAAAGCACCAAAGGGGGGCCACCCACCATCCACGAGGGTGGGGGCGCGCCCTACCCCCTGGGCGCACCCCTGCCTCGTGGGCCCCCTGGCAGGCCTCCGTGCCCATCTTTTGCTATATGAAGTCTTTCGCCCTGGAAAAAATAAGAAGGAAGCTTTCGGGACGAAGCGCCGCCGTCTCGAGGCGGAACCTTGGCGGAACCAATCTAGGGCTTCATCGGAGCTGTACTGTCGGGGAAACATCCCTTCGGAAGGGGGAAATCATCACCATCGATCCTCTCATCGGGAGGGGGTCAATCTCTATCAACATCTTCACTAGCACCATCTTCTCTCAAACCCTAGTTCATCTCTTGTATCCGATCTTTGTCTCAAAACCTCAAATTGGTACCTGTGGGTTGCCAGTAGTGTTGATTACTCCTTGTAGTTGATGCTAGTTGGTTTATTCGGTGGAAGATTATATGTTCAGATCCTTTATGCATATTAATACCCCTCTGATTATGAACATGAATATGATTTGTGAGTAGTTATGTTTGTTCCTGAGGACATTGGAGAAGTCTTGCTATAAGTAGTCATGTGAATTTGGTATTCGTTCGATATTTTGATGAGATGTATGTTGTCTTTCCTCTAGTGGTGTTATGTGAACGTCGACTACATGACACTTCACCATTATTTGGGCCTAGGGGAAGGCATTGGGAAGTAATAAGTAGATGATGGGTTGCCAGAGTGACAGAAGCTTAAACCCTAGTTTATGCGTTGCTTCATAAGGGGCTGATTTGGATCCACATGTTTCATGCTATGGTTAGGTTTACCTTAATACTTCTTTTGTAGTTGCGGATGCTTGCAAGAGGGGTTAATCATAAGTGGGATGCTTGTCCAAGGAAGGGCAGTACCCAAGCACCGGGCCACCCACATATCAAATTATCAAAGTAACAAACACAAATCATATGAGCGTGATGAAAACTAGCTTGACGATAATTCCCATGTGTCCTCGGGAGCTCTTCCCTTTATATAAGAGTCTGTCCAGGCTTGTCCTTTGCTACAAAAAGGATTGGGTCATCTTGCTGCACCTTGTTTACTTTTGTTACTTGTTACCCGTTACAAATTACCTTATCACAAAACTATCTGTTACCGATAATTTCAGTGTTTGCAGAGAATACCTTACTGAAAACTGCTTGTCATTTCCTTTTGCTCCTCGTTGGGTTCGACACTCTTACTTATCAAAAGGACTACGATAGATCCCCTATACTTGTGGGTCATCAATGCATTATGGAATGAGTAAAGAGACTTGCTGGTAACGAGATTGAACGAGGTATGGGGATACCAACGATCGAATCTCGGGCAAGTAACATACCGATGGACAAAGGGAATTGTATACGAGATTGATTGAATCCCTGACATCGTGCTTCATCCGATGAGATCATTGTGGTTCATCCGATGAGATCATCATGGAACATGTGGGAGCCAACATGGGTATCCAGATCCCGTTGTTGGTTATTGGCCGGAGAGATGTCTCGGTCATGTCTGCATGGTTCCCGAACCCGTAGGGTCTACACACTTAAGGTTTGATGACGCTAGAGTTGTCATGGGAAATTGTATGTGGTTATCGAAGGTTGTTCGGAGTCTCGGATGAGATCCCAGACATCACGAGGAGTTCCAGAATGGTCCGGAGGTGAAGATTTATATATGGGAAGTCCAGTTTCAGTCGCCGGAATGGTTTCGGAGGTTATCAGTATTGTACCGGGACCACCGAAAGGTGCCCGGGGGTCCACCTGGTGGGGCCACCTGCCTCGAAGGACTTAATGGGCTGAATATGGGATGGAACCAGCCCCCTAGTGGGCTGGTGCGCCCCCAAGGGCCCAAGGCGCCTAGGGTTGGAAACCCTAGGGGAGGGGGCGCCTCCCACCTTGCTTGGGGGGCAAGTCTCCCCCTCCTGGCCACCGCCCCCCTCTAGATGCATCTAGGGGTCTGGCCCCCTCTTCCCCCCTATAAATAGTGGGGGGGAGGGCAGCCGCACCCCTTCCCTTGGCGCAGCCCCTCCCTCCTCCAACACCTCCTTCTCCTCCGTAGTGCTTAGCGAAGCTCTGCCGGAGAACCACGAGCTCCACCGCCACCACGTCGTCGTGCTGCCGGAGTTCTCCCTCAACTTCTCCTCTCCCCTTGCTGGATCAAGAAGGAGGAGACATCCCCGGGTTGTACATGTGTTGAAAGTGGAGGCGCCGTCCATTCGATGCTAGATCGGATCTTCCGCGATTTGAATCACCGCGAGTACGACTCCATCAACCGTGTTCTTGTAACACTTCCGCTTAGCGATCTTCAAGGGTATGAAGATGCACCCCCTCTCTCATTGCTAGCATCTCCTAGATTGATCTTGGTGACACGTAGGAAAATTTTGAATTATTACTACGTTCCCCAACAGTCGGTTCACTTGGGTTGTGCTTCACCATGAAGCACAAGTTTGCTTCGCGGAAAAGCACAACTGTGCGTGTGCTTTCGCGAGAAAGCATGGTAGTGCTCCCCAAAAGAAAAAAATACAGTCGCGCTTCTGATTATTTTTTGGGGTTTCATTTTCTTTCTGGTTTTCATTTTTTTTCCTTTCTTATTTTTTTGTTTTGTTTTTGTGGGGTGTTTTGGAGAAAAAAGTTAGTTTAAACCTCCTAACATGTGATTTATTTTCAAAAATCTCGACGCGAGAAACATAACAGTGAAAACTGTCCGTGATATGGACGCATGGTTCAAGAGATAAAATGTTTTAAAAGAAATGAATCAATGAAAAAACACAAAACTCTCAGATTGCGACAAGTGTCACACATCCAGCGAGCCAATTGTGTCTACCACTTAATCTCCATCTCTATAATACTTGAAGAAACATATTCACTCTTTCCTTCGTCCAACATCTCTTTATATATGGTGTCGCCTTCCCTTATCATGTTTGGTTTTTTTCCCTCTCATCTTTGATTTTTCTCCCATCTAATATTGTTCTTTGATAAATTAATAAACTCTTACCAAATAAGTGCTTAACAGTAAGATTTCATTTCCCCTCCCCTCTCGGACAATTCTCCTAAATAATACAACCTCTGTAAACAAGTCTCTACAACGTCATTTTCTTTTACAAAGGGAGTATTTTCTTTGGTAAGTCAAGAAATTCTTATCAAAAACGTTTTCAACAATAAGATAACGGATAAATCATGGCAATTGCATACAAAAAACTTACTAAGATTTTAGGGCGGAAATGTAATATTATCTCCGTGTCAAAATATAAGAAGTTTTTTAGGCTACACAAACTACAAAAACGTCTTATATTTTGATTTTTTATAGAAAAATTGGTCTTATATTTTGATACGAAGGGAGTAAAAAACATTCAATTATGGGATGAACTACTGGAATGAATTGCAATGCACGGGTAAATTATCCAGTCACTACAAAAGAAGATAAGAGTGACATTCTTTTTAGAATCGAGTGACATTTTTTTGAGATAGAGAATCGAGTGACATTTAGGCCAACTCCACCGCACGACCCCATCCTGTCTGCGCGCGTCCGTTTGGGGTAAAACGGACGAATAGCGCGGCCCAGCGTGCCGCCTGAAACAGACAAATGTCCGGATTCCGTCCGTTTTCGACCCATCTCGACGCGTGCGGACGGCCTGGACGCATGCCCTTGTCCCCCCGTGGCCCGCCTGTCGGGGACACTAGCAGTCCCTCCATTCCCAACACTTTCACCCTCCGCCGGCGCCGCCGCTATTCTCCGGCCGCTTCCTCACCGCGCAGCCCCCGACCGTCCCTACCAAACCATGTCTCGACATGGCCACTACCACGCCCGCGCTTTGGCCGTAGTTTTGGCCGTCGATCGGAGGTTTGGCCGTCGCCGTCTTTGTCGGTCACAGAGGGGAGACGACCGCCGGCGACGTACCACGGCGGCCTCGGCAGCTTCCGACGAGAGCTCCAGAGCGGCCAGTAGCCGGCCGGCAACCACCCCTGCCGCGTTGAGGTGATCATCGCGGCCTCTTCGCCACCACGACTGCAAGATATTCGGCATTTTGCCCATAAAGGTATGGACAGTGGAGACGAGTTTTTCTTCCATCACTTCCTTTGTTCATCGGATAATTCATCGTCGGATGATGAAGATCTTGTGGTGGCTGCACTGGTCGTTCACGACCACATTCAACGGTAGCTTCCTCGGTACAGGGGGTCAGTCCCTAGTTGTGCTCCCAACCTGAACCGCAACAGGGAGAGAGGCCACGCCCTGCTCTATGCTGATTACTTTGCCAACACCCCGCTCTTCAAGCCGGATAAATTCCGCCGCCGTTTTCGAATGGCAAGGCATGTGTTTAATCATATCCGAGAGGGAGTGGTTGCTCATGGCCCATACTTCGAGTGCAAGACGGATGCCCTGGGCAAGCTTGGATTCTCCTCTTACCAGAAATGCACCGCGGCCATCCGCATGCTTGCATATGTAATTTCAAGCGATCTGGTGGATGAGTATGTCCGTATGAGTGAGACAACATGTCTGATGTCAATGTCTAAGTTTTGCCAGGCGTGATCGAGGTGTTTGGCCCAAAGTACTTGAGGCAGCCAACTGCCGCTGATACAGAGAGATTGTTGGCGACCAATGCAGCTAGAGGCTTTCCAGGCATGCTTGGTTGTATAGATTGTATGCACTGAGAGTGGAAGAACTGTCCATTTGCTTGGCAGGGCCAGTACAAGGGGCATGTCAACGGGTGCACTATCATATTAGAAGCGGTGGCATTGCAGGATCTTTGGATATGACATTCTTTCTTCGACATGGCAGGTTCTCACAATGATATCAACGTGCTGCAGCGTTCTCCAGTCTTCGCGAGGCTTGCAGAAGGCCACTTCCCACCTGTCAACTTTGAGATCAATGGCCACCAGTACAACAAGGGATACTATCTAGCAGATGGTATATATCCTCAGTGGTCAACTTTTGTGAAAACAATCTCGAAACCCCAAGGTGAGAAGAGAAAGAGATTTGCCCAAATGCAAGAGAGTGTTAGAAATGATATGGAACGTGCTTTTGGTGTACTTCAATCCCGGTGGGGTATCGTTCGAAACCCTGCACTGTCATGGGATGAAAGGAAGCTTTGAGAGGTGATGACTGCTTGTGTGATCATGCATAACATGATCGTCAAGGACGAGCGTGATGAGAGTATCTTCGACCAAGGATTTGATTATCAAGGTGAAAATATTGAGCCCCTGCACCAAGACCCGGCCACATTTAAACATTTTGCCCAATTCCATCGTGAGATGCGTGATTGACACTCATTTGAATCTTCAAAATGACTTGATTGAGCACGTGTGTGATCACATTGGCAACCAATAGATGTATTGGTCCATTTTATGTTCAGTTACGACAATTTCGATTTGGTTGTAAAATTATTATAATTTTCAGACAAATATTTGGGTTGTAAAACTAGTTTTGATGAAAATATAGGCATTTTGGCCTTGACGGACTGGATGGGACAAAGGGATGGGGCCGCGCGCTGGGCGCACGGCCACCGCATCCCAGGACACGTCCGGACACGACTCCATCGCCATATCCAAACGTACAGAATCCGGACAAAACGGACGTCCGTTTGAGGTCGCGCGGTGGAGTTGGCCTTATAAGGGGTACGCTATAGCAAGTGATCTTCACACTTTTCTGGGCCTCGCATGTCATTTGGGGTCATGTTTTGCAAGCCTGGCCTAAACCCAGCCCGGCCCAGACAATACCCAAGTCTTGCGGGTGAGCCTGAAAAGTTCTTCTAATCGGAACCGCGTGTCTCCCTCGCTCGCGCGCCGTCCCGTTGGTCCCAGTCCCACATGGCAGCCACGGCCCTCGAACGAAACTCCAGGCTTCTGCCGCATTCTCTCCCGTGATTCGAAACCAAAACCCTCGCCGTCCCATTCCCCTCCCTCTCCGGAGCTGCGAGCAGAGGGCGGCGGCGGCGTGAGGCGGAGGGCGCGGAACGAATTGGGGATCCTGCACCGAGGAGCCCGATTCCACAGGTAAATCCTCGCCGTTTCTTCTCGCCGGTCCCGCCCTGTTCGATCCGACCCTAGCCGCTCCACCCAATTCGGTTCTAGTTCGAACCGAGAACCCCGCGTACGGCGACTGCTCTCCTCGCCCATCTAAACCGGAATTAGGGGCAGCGCCAAGCAATTGCATGGAAATTAATCGCCGCCGCGTTCTGTTTTATTGACAGGTCAACCCAGGCGAACTATTCACCATCGTGCAGCTTAGCACCGAACCTCGACCTCAAGGATCTGCTGTTCTTCAGCAAGTGAGCACCGAGCTTGGTTTGGAAGCACAGCTCACTGGTTCTGATCATGGATGCCAATTCTGCCGGCACTGATGTATCTGCTGATCATGTCATTGCCGAGTTGCTTGAGATGGGGTTCGAGTTCGACAAGATCAGTGAAGCCATCGGTGTTGTCGGTCCGTGCCGTGCTGACGTGGTGGAGTTTGTGCTGAATGGTTCTGGTAGTGCACAAAGAAAGCCAGGTGGGGGGTCGCAAAGACGCTCTTCTGACAGGAGTGCTAGACTGGCTAATCCCAGGGGGAAATTTAAGCAGTCTAGCATTACTGATCATATCGCGTCAACCACTGGCAGTAAAACCGAGTCTTGTGGCGAGGAGCCAAGTACCTCATATTCTTGTTTAGCGGCCAACATGAACCCTGCATCGACTGCTGCTCTCTGTTTTCAACCAAAGCCAAAACATCAGACTTTGGTTGATGATCCTAGAGGCGAGTTTGACCGGACCGACAAAATTTGTGCTGTTTTGCAAAAGCATTTTGGATTCTCCTGTGTGAAGAGTTTCCAAAAGGAAGCCTTGGATGCTTGGTTTGCTCACAAGGATTGTCTTGTTCTAGCAGCAACTGGATCAGGTAGTTTATTATTATACAATCTCTATATTGTTATGCAAGGTTTGAGGCACCTGTAATAAAATAAATGATGTGAAAATGACCATGTTGGCAGGGAAGTCACTTTGCTTTCAGATTCCAGCTCTTTTGACTACGAAGGTTGTGGTGGTGATCTCACCCTTGATTAGTTTGATGCACGACCAGTGCCTAAAACTTGCAAAACATGGGATATCAGCATGCTTCCTTGGATCAGGGCAACCAGATAATCGTGTTGAGGGCAAAGCCATGGCTGGCATGTATAAGATTATTTATGTTTGCCCCGAGACAGTTTTAAGGTAATCATTCTGCTTTTGATTGCTAAAATTGATTCATTGGTCATCATGCTTACTCGGGAAGTTCTGTACATGCAGACTGATGGAACCATTGAAGAAACTTGCAGAAAAACCAGGGATCGCACTTTTTGCCATTGACGAGGTTCATTGTGTTTCTAAATGGGGTCATGATTTCCGACCTGATTATAGGTCTGCTCTTGTATTCGATATCCTATATTAAAGGTGCAAATCAGTATCTAGCACTGTTTTTCATCATTACTTGTTAGTTTGTGACCTGCACTTCAGTGAGATAATATTTGGTTTGGTACTTAAGAACCAACTAGACTCTTCTATGTTCTTGCAGTGTTTTACAGCTCTAGTATTTAAGTAAACATTATCTCCCCCCCTACAGGAAACTGTCTGTGCTTCGACAAAATTTCTGTTCCAGCAAATTGAAGTTCTTGGAACATGATATTCCTTTGATGGCATTGACTGCTACTGCAACTCTCCCTGTACGAGAAGACATTCTCAAGTCCTTGAAAATGTCAGAACTTACAGTGGTTGTCTTGACGTCCTTTTTCCGACAAAACCTTCGATTTAATGTGAGTAAATCTTTTTATTTTTTCATGTTCTGTCCAGAGGATTACATTGTGGTATGCTGTGTCAAACTGTAGAGTTGGAATCCCCTTGATCTTACTAACCACTAAAATACATGCAAGAGAATTTAATGGTTGGGATGTAAAATTGTGTTGGTATATCTAATAACAAATGGTTTGGTGTTCATAGCCATAGATGGACATCTGAATGTGCATTCGCTTATGTCTTAATTACTAGGATCCAAATACCTTCATTTCCTGTAATTGAACTATTCTTTCCTTTGGAGCGGTATAGTTGGAGCTACATAGGTGAATTGCAGTCTTTTGAAGCTTCCTACCGATTGTCTCATGCAATCTCCCCCCCCCCCCCCCCTGTTTCTGGTTGCAGGTAAAGCACAGTAAAACCTCTGCCTCATCATATGGAAAGGACTTTCAAGAACTAATAGGGACTTACAACGCTTCAAGGAATTTCAAGGGGAAAAGCCAGAAAATTCTTCATGAAGTTGAGCCTGAGTCTGAAAGCAGCTCATACGAGTCACTGGACGATAGTGCATCAGATGACGAAGATGCAATTGCTGATAAAACTAAACTTGCCAAGTCTTTCGTAAAAGAAAATGCTGAACATGAGCTGGATCAGTATCCAGGAGTAGATGATTTTGATGGTAATTAACGAATCATCTGTTAACAGTTATAGGACTACTTGTTTTTTAGAGGATGTTGTATTGCTTCGTTTACTTAAAGAAAAAAACTGCTGATCTTACTTTTGAACCTAGTTCACATTTTTTGAAGCAGTTGCATAAGAAGTTTTTAAGAACGTAATATCTTCTTCGAAACCCAGTTTCTAACCTCAGCATGATTATTGACGCTTCAGAGGATATATGGAAATAGTATTTTTGAAGATCTTTAGTCATCTTTGTGTAGTCTAATGTATGCTTCTGACTGACAGTTGATTTTCTCTTATAGTTTCATGTGGAGAGTTCCTTGAAAGCTCGCGACCTGAGAGCTTTGCCTTTCCTGTTCAATCCCATGAAACTAGTTCATCAGAAAGTTTGGATCAAGGTCCTACAATTGTTTATGTACCCACGAGAAAAGGAACTGTGGAACTAGCTAACTATCTGTGCAAATCAGGCCTCAAAGCTGCAGCGTATAATGCAAAGGTTGGCACCACCTACTGGAACATGCTACTTTTGTACAAGAGAACAGCTTAAATGTTTGCAGACTGCAGACATATTATCTATTCTCTTAATATATGCAGTCCTGTGCCTTTTCTGAAGCTATCTGACACTTCTTTCCAGATGCCTAGATCACATTTGAGGCAGGTGCACGAGCAGTTCCATAGCAATGCCTTAGAGGTAACCATAAATATGTTCATTTTTTCATTTCATACTTGACTGGAATATGCTATGGAAGGTTGCTCTTTTCCATTTATAGATGCAATTACCATCAACTACTGGTGTGCATATTTATTTTGAGATAGCATCATCGGAGCTTAGTGTTTCCCATTTTGTACATCTCAGAGTGATAACGGTTCATACTTCCATAAGTCTGACTTGGTTCCATTCAGATATCGGGACTTATAATTGATAAGATGCAATTTTTCTAGTGCATTAATACTTGATGGCACTTCTTTATCTATAATTCTTGTTCAGCACAAATGGCCACTTTATAAATCCCAACAATACTACATATTAGATATTGTTAGGAAGTATTAGTATTGGTCCAGGAGTCCGTATTAGTCTATGTTTAGTTTCCTTACACCTCAAGTCACATGTAATATATATATGCCCCTTGGGCCTTCAATAAAGAAAAGTTGCTTTCCTAACATGGTATTAGAGCCTAGGTTTAGGTCTCGGACGCCGCAACTCGTCCTTATGATCCACTAGATAATTTTTTTTCTCGATCGATCTGTTCTGAGTCGATCTCGTGTGCTGCCGACCTCCTCCTCTGGCCGGCTAGCTGCTGCTCTTCCCACCATCCCTTGTTGCGCCACCGCCCGATCTGCTCGTCGGCCCAGTCTCCTGCGAGCCGGTCCCTGCTGCCAGCCTCCAGATCGAACCACGACAACTTGTCCAGCATCCAGCCGCCTCTCAGATCGATCTCCGCGGTGTGTCGCCACGTCGAAGCATGCCTCCAGGCCGCTGCCTTACGTCCGCTCATGGGATACAGCCGCCATCCATGCAAGCTATTAACTGCTGGTGGTCCGTATGTGCGGCTGCTGGCTCCATGTTCCGTGAGGGATGCCACTTTGGTGTTGCTTGATCCGTTCCCATCTTGATTTCAAAAATAAAAAAAACAGTCCAATGTCTTCTGCATACACGATGGATTTTGCATCTTTGTGTCATGTATGCTTCCTAGCTTTTACCGTCCTTGTTTTCCGTTGATATTTCATGTTTCTCATGCCATGCGAGTCCACAATAGCTTTGTCCGTCAGCCTTTTTCTTGTCATTGTTCTCTCTATCGCTCCGTTTGGATGTTCACATTCAGGCCTAGTATTGGGTATTGGCATTTGTCTGGGCCTAATATCCCGAATGCCACTGTTTGGTTGGTCTTGGCATTCAGTCGTGGCATTCGGGCTCGATATTGAGCGGTCCTTCCCTAACGCAAAAAACTGTTGGCCCAATTCGGAGCCTGTGTGCTCGACATTGCTAGGCATTGTGGGATAGCGTGCTTATCTGTTTGCGAACGAAACCCAGCCAGCGTCCTACCTCCCGTCTTGACGAACAGCGGCGGCGCCCATCCCGCCCGCCTCCACACCGAGCCCCGGCGGCCGGCGTGCCTGCACCCCAAGATCCGGTGGCCGGCGCCACCCTCCCGCCTCGTCTCCACCCCAAGATTCAGCGGCCGACGCCACCTTCCCACCCCGCCGGAGCTCTCCAGCAGCCGGTGCCATGTTCCCGCCCCGCCAGAGCTCTCCAGCGACCAGCGCCGCCCTCCTACCCTGTCTCCACCATGATCTCCGGCGACCGGCATACCTCCACCACGAGCTTTGCCGCCCAGCGCAGGTGTGTTGTTGACCGGCTCCTCTCTTCGTAGAGCTCCGACCCTCTCCCCTGTCTAGCGTCCAGCCTCCTCTTTGCTTGATTTCCCAGCAAAGTCTCATACAACTCAATGCCTCACATTGACAACCCAAACAACGTTGGCATTCGACCTCAATATCAAGTCTGTGTTCCGAATATCTAAGCATCCAAACAAGAATATTGGCATTCAATCTCAATACCAATATAGTGTTATATTGATATTCAACCCAATGCAATGCCAAGGCTCCCAATGCATACATCCAAACATAGCGTATAGGATTTCTGTGGCCTCTCTTTGCATTGTTGATCTAAGCCCATTCTCTTGCCACCGAGCTTCTTTTGCCGTTGGTTTTCATGGGCCATGATTCTTTAAGCAATGCTTCATTCTCTTGATGTGCCATCTTCTCTTGACAACCCATCTTCTCTTGATACTTCTATTGTATCTTCTATTGATGTGGTGTCTTCCTCTGATGTTCCATCTCTTCGTTATCCCCTTTGGCGACTCGACGGGTTTTGAAGACTCTTCATGCTACGACGACACTCTCAAAACACGGATTTGGATTATCATTTTTTTCTAGTATTACACTTCTTCAAATGCAATGCTATTGCATATGCTTTGCATTTGAGGGGGGGGGGGGGGGGGGGTGGGCGTGTTAGGAAGTATTAGTAGTCCTTATTAGTCTATGTTTAGTTTCCTTACACCTCAAGTCATATGTAATATATATTCCCCTTGGGCTTTCAATAAAGATAAGTTGCTTTCCTAACAGATATATCCCATGTTATCAACATTCTTTAGTGTTATGCCAAGACCCTGAGAAAATGGTTTCAAGTAAAGTGATAAATCTCCTAAATCTTTACATTACATGTCTCATGCTTTAGTATACTTGGAACTGGGCGTTGAGCAGTTGGCTAGTGGGGTGCGGCCGGCTCGCACCCAGCCCTCCACCCCCGTTCAAGCCTTGGGCTCCTCATGGTGTGTGCCTCAGTTGTTACTTTTTAATAACTGTTGGTCTCATTTTTTTCTTTAGTATACTTAATTATTATTTCTTGCACTATCCATATCAGGGATGAATCTGGTCTCCCAAATTTCCAAGTTTTCATAACTTAGTGTGCAATACATCATCAAATTTCCTATTTAAACTCTGAAACCTATCATGCACTTATGCCAAAGGGAATGCTGGTTCCCTGGACACCAAATGATTTCCTTCAGTCTCTCAAACTTTGCTGAACCCTTCCTCAAAAAAACTTTGCTGAACCCTTCCTCAAAAAAACTTTGCTGAACCCTTCAGTCCTTTGTGCCCTATTTATAATGACCTAATCCTCCTTATACAGGTTGTTGTGGCTACTATAGCATTTGGCATGGGAATTGACAAATCAAATGTCAGGAGAATTATTCACTACGGTTTACCGCAGGTTAGTTTGGCCTCCAGTGGTGTATTCCCTTCTGAACAGTATTTTGCTGTCGACATGCGTGTATGTCTCTGTGAAAAATGCATGACTTTGTTGTTCTGGACTTCTGACATGCATAGAAAAATGTTTCCACATACTAATTTAGTTGTTTATATAAATACCTAGAAGGCTCATATGTCATGCATCCAAAGACCTGCTCTGATAGTGCTTTTTTTTGCGACAATGCTCTGATAGTGTGGATGTTAGGCAGAACAAGACATTTAGAGCTTATATATATATGTCGGCATGCCAAGCTTGAAATTTACAACTGCTGATTGGTTAGTGAACCACAACACTGAAAAATTAGTCCCAGGTTGGATTACTGACCTAACAATCTAATATCATGCAGAAAGGTTGATTTAATTACTCTCTTTCTCTGGTTCAAATACACCCAAGTTGGGTTAACTTTTGGTTGTGTTTATTCTTTGTGTCTGAAGTTCTCTTGGCCCTTGTTAATCCAGAGTTTGGAAGCGTATTATCAAGAAGCTGGTCGTGCTGGTAGAGATGGGAAGTTGTCAGATTGCAGTGAGTTCTTATACTAAAGACTTGCTGTAATGTCGTTTGGCTTGTTTCTGGACATAATGAAGAAATGATGAATCATATAGCTAACTAGAGAGTATTTATATGTATTGTATATGCTTACTTGCAACCAGTTTAAGACCCCAGGATGGTGAGTGAACTGGACATGAATTGATTCACCAGTTTGGTTGTTCGACTAGTGGTTCAGTTGGTCCGACTGTCAATCCTGACTATTTATGGGCTTGGATCTTTTTTTTTCAAAGCAAAGGATGTTAAATTATTATAAAGCAATAAGATATTTTATTTGAAGTTTTTCTAAATTAATCCAGAAATGGAAATTAAATTCTTTCTCTTTTAGGCTAAATCAGAAGGGGAACCTTGGTGCAGTGGTAAAGCTGCTGCCTTGTGACCATGAGGTCACGGGTTCAAGTCCTGGAAACAGCCTCTTACAGAAATGTAGGGAAAGGCTGCGTACAATAGACCCAAAGTGGTCGGACCCTTCCCCAGACCCTGCGCAAGCGGGAGCTACATGCACTGGGGCTGCCCTTTTTAGGCTAAATCAATTCCAAAGCCATTTACATTAATTAAAACAACTCCAGGTAAAATATAGCATTACTTTGTAACACTGTAACATCCTTTGCTTTGTAAGAAAACAGACAAAAAAGGGTCAGGATGTTACAGATTGTGATTCAAATTATTGAAACTAACTTGATTTTGAGATGATATGCAGAAAGAAGTGTTTAATATCTATTATCTCCCTGCCGTGACATGAACGCCTGGTAGATGTGAGCTTTGATTCTGTCAGCATGATGGAATTGTATTGCTAACCAGTGGCCACACCACATGGGCATAGATAAGAGATACTTTAGGAGGGTTAAGTTTATTTCGTGCTTAATCATGACACATTCGAAACTCATCTTATATAGATGATGGATATGACACATCAGAAAACTGAACTTACATTTAGAGATTAAATAATATTTCCAAGTGACTATTTATTATCCCAGGAAACTTAACCAAAATATTCGGTGAAACAGATAGTTTGGAAAAGCTTTCACAATACTTGCCACGTAACATTGCTACAAGTCAACGCCTTGGTACTATCTGTTCGTGTTACAGTTCTATGCTTGAATAATACCCTAGGTCTTAGTGAACATGAGTGACAACACATCTGTAGAGACAATTTTGTATTTCAGGTTTATAAAATAAGTATAAGGGTAATATTCTAGAACATCTTTTTCTATTGGATGAATAGCAGACCTTTATTACTGTCAGTAGATTTTAGTGGGCCTTCACGCAAAAAGTTTATTGTTGTGTATTTGTCTAATACAAAGTATATATTGGACTCCAAAGCTTTTGGTATCAAGCAGTATTTTTATCCTTTGTTATGAAGCTTGCTTTATTCCTCTCTGCACAATTTCACTTGTTTCTTTTACATTGTTTATTGGCAGCTTTATATTGTAATTTTATGAGAACACCGACATTGCTTCCTAACAAAAGAAGCGACGAACAGACAAGGGCAGCATATAGAATGCTACGGGATTGCTTTCAGTATGTCTCAGAACCATAAATTCAAACCCTGGCGATATCCTAAAACGTATATTCATTAATTCCGTGACTTAATCGCCGTGTAAATTTTCTATATTGCAGCTATGCTTTGAACACTTCAACATGTAGAGCCAGAATACTAGTAAAGTACTTTGGTGAGGAATTTGGTCCTGACGGGTGCCAAATGTACTTTTCTACTTTCTCCATGCATCTTCCCCTTATTTAAATGAAATAAGCACATGCTTCTTCCAGTTTTGTGGGTATTTAGTAGTACTATATGGTATAATTTAGAAATAAAACATACTATTCCCTCGTTCCCAAAAGACAAGTCATTTAACTTTTGTATGAAGTCAACTTTATGAAATTTGACCATCTTTATAGAAAAATAATATCAACATTTACAATACCAAATCAATCTAAGAATATATGTATTAACATTGTATTTATTTGGTATAGTAGATGTTGTTATTTTTATGTAAACTTGTTCAAACTTAAGACAGTTTGACTTTAAACAGAAGTTAAAGCTGTCTGCAGTCTAGATTACTTGTATCAGGCATTCTTCTAATGAAAATAAAGTCCAACGAACTACCACTTTCCTTGACAGGGACATGTGGGGCTCAGGCCTAGATGTCAGTGATTCAACAAGGATCTCTTTAAAACTTGCATTTTCGTCTGTGGCACGAACTAAATTCCTCAATTTAACTTTATTTCATCCAGTATTTATGTGAGTGTTTATTTGACTTGGTTTTCACCTCAGGTGTGACGTCTGTATTAATGGCCCTCCTGAAATGCATGATTTCAAGGAAGAAGCAGTTGTGTTCATGAATGTGCTCCAAGCTCAAGCTGTGAGTACCTTATTTTAATTTTGGTTGACCATATGTCCATATCCTACTCTAGTGCTGAACTGCTGATAAATGCAATGTCTATTACAATTGTATCCACTCTAATATTTCAGTAGCATATAAAGGTTTCTGTTTTCTGTTTTACCTTCTTTAGAAGTTTGTGATCATCTACCCTTGATAGTTAAAACAAGAGATTCTGTTTCAACAGAAAGGTGTGGTCTCACCGCCCTCCTGTCTTAAGGAATATGACATACTAATTCAGTAGTTGCCGAACTGTATTAAGTTGATTGCTCTAGTGATAAATTTTGCAATAAATAAAAGCACAAATGTGAACAAATTATGCATGATTTACCACAGATCGTATAATCCCATTCCATTGTGGTATTATCAGGGTCTACTTTTGCAGTCTGGGTCTTTGAATAGAGCAGAAGTGCTTGATCTGAATGATCTTATATTAGTTTACAGAGGGAGTACATGTTAACGGGATACCAGAGTTATTTTTGTTATTAGAACTGGTTTGCAAATTAGCGGTGGTGTCATCTTTCATTTCTGTTGGGCAGGGAACTTTCATGTAAGGATTTATTTACATTAGTCTATAGCTAGCCTGGCTAAACAGTGGATATATAGACATATGTGTGACGCCATGGAATCCTGGACCCAGCCGATAGGTCTTTCTTGGTTTCCAAGTCTAGTTGGGTTGATTCAGAATCTGTTTAGATCTTTCCTAGTTTGAGTTGGTTCATGTCTTTCCTAAACTGCTGCCAAACTGTGCTATAAAGCTAGGCAGGGTGTAATCAGCTGTGAAAGAATAAACAGAGAAAAGGAGGAGGGTTACCTCCAGAACAGATCTATCACCCAAGGGATCATGGCGCCCAAGCCTAAACTCTCTCGTCCTTGCCCTCCTGACACCCACGATCATCCACTCCATAACCTAGGGTCGTGACATGTTACAATTGTAAGATGCAAGAATGTCCACATTTCTCCTTGTTTTTCTTTACATAGTTTATATCTACAGTACCCTTCCCATTGGATGTCCCTGTATAGGAAAATGTATTGGACAAGGAATTGAGATAATTTTGGTCTCTGCAATGTAATTTTGATTTATATTTTGCTAGTACTCCCTCTGTAGTGATCTAAACGCTCTTATATTAGTTTACGGAGGGAGTACCTTTGAACATTTGATATTGTTGGTACTTTGAGTAATCTTTAACATGCATCCAGGGACAAGCAATTGAAGGTATGGACTACAACAGTACAGACTGTTATATATCTGGAAGGCGAAATTTTGGGGCGGTACCTGATTTCAGAACGATAGTCAGTTATATAAGAGAGAAGGTTTGTGTTCTAATGCATTTCTTCATCTATTATTTTATTTTATTTTTAAACTGGGAGCACTGAGACTTCTAGTCTTAAGCCTCACCACGAGTCCGCAACACAAGTACTTCAATTATCTTTTCACTTTCATTCCTACAAGTTTAAAAATTTCAGCTCTCAAAGCTGTTCTCATGACTAATATTTAGTTTTAGATTCCTAGGTTTGCCGTGACAGACAAGATATGGTGGCAAGGCCTTGCTCGTATTTTAGAGGACATGGGATACATACAGGAAGCAGCTGAAATTGTAAGCAATTTACTTCAGTAGTTTGATGCAGTAGTAACTTATCACTAGTGTGAATGTTGCAATGGTTACATGATGAGGTTGTCTCCCCTACTTGTTCCATAAAAAACCAATTGATGTTACTGCAGTGTGCCTCAGTTTTTAGATTCGTCGCATTCACATGATGGGCCAACTAAGATTGAAGTAGGAACATCGAATAGTTCTTTTTTACATGATGTTGAACACATGGTTGCTATCGGCAAGTGATTTACTTGGCCATGTTAAATCAGTTCCTTGATTGTTCAAGTGTAAGTCAGACATATTTCAAGGATGCTATAGTGCTACCACCCCAACTGTACTTGAAGCATCCAAAGTCAGACATATTTTAAGTTGGGGTGGTTATCTGATATGCCATACAGGCAGTACCGTAGTTCTGTTTCTTCTTCTGGTAACAAGAAAATTGTATTTTAACCTTTCGTGGCACAGTATGTGGATGCTCAGAAATTACTAATATTTATTTTGTAAGTCCTTGTTCACCATAATTGGATCAGGTGCCACTATCTTGGTTTACCATTTTCGTCCTAAAGGCAACAGCTTGAAGCCTCTAATTCGGTTTCCCTTTTGTGTACTTCAGATCTTTTTGCTTACAGATGCAGTGATTCCATTAAAATTTCAATTATTCATTTCACGGCCATAACAAGGAAACATTTTGCTGGTATCTGAGATCAAGTCTCTGTACTGATATAGCGATAGCAGAACTCTTACTGACAACAGATTCACACCAGTACGTTAGCGAGTACATAACTTAACTTCTAGATTAACTGTCATACTCCCTCTGTCCCAAAATAAGTGTCACTGATTTAGTACAAAGTTAGCACAAAGTTACTCCTAAATCTACAAAGTTAGTACAAAGTTACTCCTAAATCTACATAGTACAAAGTTACACCTAAATCAGTGACACTCATTTTGGGACGGAGGGAGTATATCATACCATCATACCGTGTAGTGTAACGATGGATGCCAGGTGACAGGCTACAACATATCAGTGATGCTACCTGGTATGAGAAACGCTATTAAAGGTGAACTAAAAGGCTAAGAAAATATTCCGGGTACACTTGTCTGCACATTTTGTTCTATTATTATTTTTCCTTCAGCCCTTCAGTACGTAATTCAGGATAGAATTATGCTGCATTAATGCTAATCTTGAAAATACGGCAGACCTATGTGATGCAAGGAGTATATTAAATGATAGTGCAGTAGTATATGTTGAATTTATTATGGTTTAGCACGGCATTACTTATTTTTTAGTTTATTATGTCATCCTGAGCTGTTGTGGCACAGTAATTCATTAGTTTATTTGTTAGACAAGTTTTCTTTATCACAGCTGATTAATGGACCCTCTTGCAGCCTCGTGTTCTAATCCAGCATCCAGAGCTGACAAGAGCCGGATTAAATTTTCTGAGTTCACAACCAGACAAGGAAGGCTTATACGCATACCCTGATGCCGCTACGTTACTGGCGATTAGTAACCCAAAGTCCTTCTCTTCTTCCTCGGAGTGGGGCAGGGGTTGGGCAGATCCTGAGATACGCCGCCAGCGTCTTGCGGGGAAAACAGGAAGAAGGAAAAGGAAGAGGGGTTCTCGGAGGCAGCCTGCAGGTTTCACCACTGCAAAGGAGAGACTATCAGCAATACTCTCGAAGTCGAAACGCAGAAAGTAACACCAAAAGTGATGAGATCATGAGATGCCAAAAATAATCACATATAGCGAAGTTCAATTCTGCGGCAGTTTTTTTTACGGCAGCAGGCAGGTACAGGTTGCTAAATCTGACACGATAATTGTTCACTGTCATACTTGTTTGGAGATCAGTTGGGATTTTTGTATACTTGGAGATTGCCTACTAATCAGTTGATTTCACAAGTTACCGCGGAGTGTTAGTTTTAAGTGTTTTTCTTTTTATGGTTTCTCACTAGGGTAACTACTTGTAATAGTACAAATGAATGAGGTTACAGGTCACTATTTTGGCAGCCCATGCTCAGTCTGAACGTCAAGACACTGAATATTTTTTTGATTAGAATTTCTTCAGCATCCGTATCATGAACGTGAATGTGAGGAGGTACAGGTCCAGATATTGCTGCCTACTGAGCATGCTAGTATGCTTGTACTGATTCATCTGAACAGTGGATCGTGTCGTCGGTTCTCACATCAAATCCGTAGGGTTTTATCAAACTATGTTCATCCATTTCCCGACTGTTTCGTGCAAACTGATCGTCGGGTCGACACGTAAGGAGCAAACGGGAACTTCTTCTTTGCGCTGGATGGCCACGATGATTCCTACCGTCAGAAAGAAAGAACGTGACTGGAGGTGTCTATCAGTGTATGTGTGTACGATGCCGTCGTTGTCCTGTTGCCTGAAAAATGTCCCAACCTGTCGATGTAAGAGCATCCACATTCCTAGACGCTAGAGGTGAGAAAGATTGGATAGCATGGGTGCCAAGGAATATGAGAAGTTACGCTCAGATAAAAAAGCTAAGCTAGTGATGTGGATCCTCCTGGACCTAAACTTTTTAAAAAAAATCTAAACCTTATCATCTTACATGTGACATCATGCACAATAAGGTATTTTTGACTTGTGTCTCGCCTAACCTGAGTTTTTGAATAGCTCCAAGGATTTGGCCATTGTCAAGATCATTGCCAAATGCGGCGTTACTGTCCTGTACATTTTGATGTCAATCATTGGCCGAACGTTGGATGGGAACAAGAGAACCACCTCTTTGTGAGGTGGACACAGTTGCACATGCTCATATAAACACACATGCACTGACCCATATGAACGCAGACCCACACATCATATCCTTAAGAGCATCTACGAGATACTGAGCCGGCACAACATTTTAAGATTGACAAAATCATCATAGATGTCTCGTAATCGACAGGAATGTCTTCTCTAACATTATGAACATCATCGAAAAGTCTGGATTTACACGCAGATGATTTATGCTCAGCAGGACAGTGAGATTCATGGATTTTGTTTTTAACAAACCATACACACGATATGCACATCACTCCTCATGCATCGCCTACGGAAGAATGAATTAATGTGGCTTTATGATTGTTGAACTCGTTACGTAAGTCTCGCAATCGACAAAGACATGCTCCTACTATAAGTTATTTGGACTTGACCGGACACAAGATGTCAAAATCTAAGGTTCGGCCTCTAGCGAGTCAAGGGCACAATTATCCTTGGTACCATCCAACCACTCGTCAGATCTCAAGAGATTCATGGATTCATCGTCAGTTTTAAACATGTGGTAAGTGTGCTTGCGTGCACGCATATGCATGTTACGATTGTGTGCAGTAGCACAGTTGCCTGTTCCTTGTAGCCGCGAAAAGCCATTGGATAACATTTTTCTTGGTAAGTTTTCTGGTGCGACCATACAAACAAACAAACTTCCCGCAGAATGATTTGAATCGTGAATCCCGTTGCAAACAACTCGGTTCTTCTTTTTACTCAAACCCGGTAATTTCACACCGGTCAACTCATTTTGGAGCATCTCCAGCAGACGCGCTAGATTTGATGTGCTTGAAAAAAAACATTGTTTTTGCACACGCGAGCCCTGTTGGCGTGCTCCAGCAGGCGCGCGCGGGAAAAAAACGTTGTTTTTGCACGCGCGAGCCTTGTTGGCGCGCTCCAGCAGGTGTGCGAAAGTTTGGCGCGTGCGAAAAAGCGGCAACGGTCGCGACAGTTTTGGTGCACGGCGTCCAGCGCGCTCCATAAAATCCGTGCACGGGCGCCTGCCAACCGCCGTCTCCGTCGCCTCTCTTTCAGCTGCGCCCTTCTTCCTCGCCGCCGCCGGTGCCCCGCCGCCGCCGTGCCCTTCTTGCTCGCCTCCAGCACCTCGCCGCCGCCGCGCCCTTCTTCCTCGCCTTCAGCACACCACCGCCGCCGCGCCTTCTCCCTCCCCCCGCCGCCATGCCCCTGCGCCCCAGAGCAGCTCCGGCTTCCGTCGCCACCCCTCCGGCATGTATTATGCGGAGATCCGCTTTGATGATACACGTCTTGTGCTCGGGACGTTCGAGACCGCCCACGAGGCCGCCCGCGCGTACGACGCGGCGGCGTGGCGCCTGCTGAGGCCACGGGCGCAGATGAACTTCTCCAGCGTGTGGACGCGCGAGCAGGCGCAGGACCTCGCGCCTCCCCCGTGACTAATCACCGCGGAGGATCGCCGCATCCAGCAGAGGCGGGAGCGCCTTCTCCTCATCGCCAAGGCGAATGAGCACGCCATGACGGTGTGGCGCGAGCGCTTCCTGTAGGAGGTTGCCGACGAGAATGAGTTCTGGGCGCAGAGTAGGGCGGAGCGAGCCGCGGAACGGGTGGAGCGGAAGGCACTGGCGGAAGCCCGGTGCAAACTGGGACCTGCGTCGATCTAGGACGAGAATGATCCTCGGTGGGTCGACACGTTTCTGTCGTCGGACTACACCATCGAGGAGGACGAGGAGTAGTTATCTAGTTATCGTCGACGCGTTTATCTACTACTCCCTCCGTCCCAAAATAAGTGACTCAACTTTGTACTAGTTTTAGTATAAAGTTAGTACAAAGTTGAGTCACTTATTTTACAAACTTAGTACAAAGTTGAGTCACTTATTTTGGGATAAAGGGAGTAGTTTTTATCTAGATTTATTTGTATCATATGGACTAACTTGTGGTGTTGGGCTTGAACTATGATATGAAATTTAATCTATATGTTGTTTCATATTTTTCGTACGTGTTGCTCTACTCGCGCACGCTGAATTTTTGCAGCACCTGTTGGAGCTATAGCGGCACGCCATATTTTTTGCAGCGCCTGCTAGACCAAACGCCCTCCTACCTGCTAAAAAGCGCTATTTCAGTGCTAAAAAAATTATTTAGTGTGCTGCGCAACCGTGCGCCTGTTGGAGATGCTCTTAGAGCAACTCCAATGGGGCGACCCATTTCGTCCGTCTGTGTCCGTTTGGATCGGCGTGGACAAAAATGGAGGCCCAACGCGCCGACCCAAACCTAAATCTCGTCCGCCTTGCATCCGCACCGGCCCATCTCCGGCCCAAAATCGCACTTGAAATGCGTCGGCGCGGACGCATCGCGCGTCTCCTTGGCGTCCGCCGCATCCCCACCTACAGGCCACGCAAACACCGCCTGTCATCTTATTTGTGACGACCACCGACAGCGGGCCTGCTAGTCAGCCAGTGGAAGCATACTTTTTTAAGCACGCGTGCGGCGGAGGCCGGCCTCATCCACTTCCGTCCACATCTGCCCCCCCACCACTCCCTTTGCTTCCTCGTCGGTGACAGCAAACCCTAGCAAGCGATGAGTCTCTTCGGCGGCAGCGGCAAGGGAAAGGGCACCCCCGACGCCTCGTCCTCCCGTATTCCTCCCCCTCATTCTCTGGCGCCGGCGCATTTTTGCCCAGGCCACCGGCGCCTGCACATCTCGGTGCACCAAGCGCGGTGGCACTGGGAGTACAGGCAGCCGCTGCCCTACCCCGACGTCACGCTGCCGCACCACTGGCACCTGGATTCGCATCGGATCCCAGTGCCGGCAGTTCCGCGTAGCCAGCGGGCGCACGACGACGAGGTGCACAGGCGCCGCACGCAGCTCATGTCGGAGCAGCGGCGGATGCCTAAGTACGCCGCTGACTCTCCCAACTGGGAGGCATGGTTTGCCCTCGAACATGAGGAGCAACGACGTGTAGGCGTCGACGCCGTCCCGTCGTCGTTCCCACTGCCGCCCTCGCGGGTAGCCGGAGGAAATGGAGGCGAAGGCGGAGTACCAAGCCGCCCTTGAGGAGGCCCTGCAGCACGCGCTGGAGGCTAGCCCCCTCAAGGAGGACGCACACTGGGATGGGCTGGAGCAAGCCCTTGCCCTGTCGGCGGCAGGGGACTCCGTCCACACCCCGCTCTTCGTGCCGCCACTGCCACCGCCGCCGCCCATCGAGCCTGATGTCTCTTGAAGCTACGTCGGTATTTCCCCAAAGAGAAAGGGATGATGCAGCACAACGGCGGTAGGTATTTCCCTCAGATGTGAAACCAAGGTTATCGAACCAGTAGGAGAACCAAGTAACACAACATAAACAACACCTGCACACAAATAACAACTTCTCGCAACCCGACGTGTTAAAGGGGTTGTCAATCCCTTCTGGGGTACGGTGCCTCAAGATAGGCAAACAAATGTGAGGAAAATTTGTAATAGATTGATAGATCGAACGCCAAATAAAATAAATAAGAATAAATTGCAGCAAGGTATTTTTGTATTTTTGGTTTAATAGATCTGGAAATAAATGCAAAGGAATAGTAGATCGTAAAGACAAATATATGAAAAAGAGACCCGAGGGCCGTAGGTTTCACTGGTGGTTTCTCTCGAGAAAAATAGCAAACAATGGGTGAACAAATTACTGTTGGGCAATTGATAGAACTTCAAATACTCATGACGATATCCAGGCAATGATCATTACATAGGCATCACGTCCAAGATTAGTAGACCAACTCCTGCCTGCATCTACTACTATTACTCCACACATCGTCTGCTATCCAGAATGCATCTAGTGTATTAAGTTCATGAAGAAACAGAATAATGCAATAAGAACGACGACATGATGTAGACAAGATCTATCTATGTAGATATAGACCCCATCGTTTATCCTTAGTAGCAACAATACATACGTGTCGGTTCCCCTTCTGTCACTGGGATCAAGCACCGTAAGATCGAACCCACTACAAAACACCTCTTCTCATCGCAAGATAAATAGATCAAGTTGGCCAAACAAAACCCAAATATCGGAGAAGAAATACGAGGCTATAAGCAATCATATAAGAGATCAAAGAAACTCAAATAACTTTTATGGATAAAAAGATAGATCTGATCATAAACTCAAAGTTCATCGATCCCAACAAACACACCACAAAAAGAGTTACATCATACGGATCTCCAAGAGACCATTGTATTGAGAATCAAGAAAAAGAGAGAGAGGGGGGGGGGGAAGCCATCTAGCTACTAACTACGGACCCGAAGGTCTACAAAGAACTACTCACACATTATCGGAGAGGCATCAATGGAGGTGGTGAACCCCATCCGAGGTGTTGTCTAGATTGAATCTGGTGGTTCTGGACTCTGCGGCGGCTGGATCAATATTTCGTCGACTCCCCTAGGGTTTTTGGAATACCGGGGTATTTATAGAGCAAAGGGGCGGTCCGGGGGCACCTGAGGTGGGCACAACTCACCAGGGCGCGCCTGGGCCTCCTGGTGCGCCCTAGTGGGTTGTGCTCTGTTCGGAGCACCCCTCAGGTGCAGCTAGGGCCTATTATGTTCTTTCAGGTCCAAAAAAAATCTCCGTAAAGTTTCTTTGTGTTTGGACTCCGTTTGATATTGATTTTCTGAGATGTAAAAAACATGGAAAAAAAGCAACTGGCACCTGGCACTATGCCAATAGGTTAGTACCAAAAAATGATTATAAAACATTCAAGATTGATAATATAACAACATGGAACAATAAATTATAGATACGTTGAAGACGTATCAGAGCCCAAGCCGGAGCCGGAGCCGTCGCTGACACGGAAGCGCTCCCCGCCTCCACCCACTTGGCCGGAGGAGGCATACTCGTGGACAGGCCAGTACCGCGAGTGGGCGAGCGCGCCTCCTGTCCACGTCATCGACGCAGGAGGCGGCCCACCTTGAGCGCTGGAAGGCGCACTGGTTCCGCCAGAAGCAGGTCGACGGCGAGCGGCAGATGCGCTATGAGGCGATGCTCCATCGCAACGTGGAGGCGCTCCGGCTCGAGGAGGAGGAGCGCCCGCGGCTAGCCGCAATGCCGCAGTCCCAACAGACGCCGAAGGAGGCTGCCCTGGCAGCATACTAGGCGGCGTTCGGGTGGGCTGGCCCTGTTCCCGTCTTCATCGACCTCACCGGCGGCGATGGCGACGGCGGCGTCAACATCAAAGGCAAGGGCAAGACCGATGATGTCTAGGGCAGCGTGCGGGGCGACACAGACTTTTTTTTAATGTTTTAATTAATGTTTAATTAGATTTAAGTGGACTTTGACCAGCGGTTGACAGGCCATTTGTGTTCATTTTGTGTGAGCTGTTTTCTTTTCAACGCCGGCACATTTAGGTCAGTCTCTTGTTGGGCGGTCAAGTCGACCCATTTTGAGAATGCGGACGCGTATATCCGCATGACCAATCCAAACGAATAAAAAACAGACAAAACACGTCCGTTTGGATCGCTCCGTTGGAGTTGCTCTTAGGATCCACCTTCATTTTTCCTGCCGACGAAACAGATATACTAGGAGTAGATGGAGAGGTGAACATTCTCTTTGTTTTATCAATCACATTGGCAAGGTGGCCGGCTGGAAGACGATGCAACGGGCGACACGGCAGCAGCAAAGACCAAGCCGCATGTGCGCGCGCGTGCATCATCAGCCTATTGCTGTACGTCTCCCCTCCTCCCCCCGAGGGCCACGCATCATTCATCGCCATCTAGTACTACGAGGGAGAGCAGGAAAAAGAAAGAGGATAAGAAAAGAGGAAAAGCCGGACGCGTCGATGATGTTTTCGGGAAGGCAGGCCTGAAAAAGGGAGCCGGCCCACCGCGTCAGGGGGCCAAAGCGGAGAAAAGCAGACGAGCGGGCAGGGGTGACGTCACCGGGGGCGCTCCGGTCATTTGGGCTGCCAAATGATTTGGTCAATCGGATCTGGACAGCCGGGCCCACCTCCCCTATCCTCGCATCATGCATGCCACCCTCTCCTCTCTCTGCTTTCTTTTCTTTTCTTTCTTCTCCCTGTCATTATTTTGTGAAAGTGCGGGCTGGAAAAAAGGAATTCCGTGTGAATTCAAATGCTCCTGCTGAAAGGTACACGAGCGCTAGATGTTTTTCTCCGATCCAATGGAGAATAAGTAGTTTCGGGTGAGATTCATGTGACAAGGAAAAGAGAAGATTGAAAAAGGAGTAAGCGATAAGCATCATGAGACGTGAGGAGTTATGATGCATGCATTGCGCAGGAGAGGTGAGATGAGATGATACGGAGGTGCAGCGTACCCAAGCAAGCACACAGGCACAGGAGCGGGCAGGCCTGCTGGCTGCTGGGGCTGGCTCCCTGTAGCCCTTTTTGCCGGCCAAGGAAATTGGGGGAAGGGGAGGGACCTCCCCATGAAAAGAGTAGATTGCACTGCCACTGCGGCAGCAGCAGCAGGATGTCATCCAACTTCATCATCATCTGTCTATGTGGGGATCTATCTAACAACCGGTTTAGGGATTTGGGTTAGGGAATGCGTCCGAATGATTCAAGCTTTTTTAGGAGCATAATGGAGGTTTTTTTGGTGTGTTAGAAAGAAAGAAACCCTATGATGATGGCAGCTCTTTCGTGGATGCTTCTTCTTCATGCATTTTGTTCTAGTAAATCATTTGAGCCGTCGGTGCTAGGGTTTGACATGAGGAGTTTGAACCATATGACGGTGAATATAACAGATACCAATTAGAGACGAAGTTCATGCTACACCACCGCTGGTGGAATCATTAGACCAAACAAGAAGTGGGGTGTTTCGGGTAAGTGCTGATTAGGACATCTGGTTCACATGTAGTACACTTTGTTGGTTTGCTTGGATCTTGACGGAGGCCACATCCTACAAGTTCTAGAAAGTTGTGAAAAAGTACCACACACGTCTACATAGAAGAATGATAGGGGCATCGACATATCTTCCGTGTCAATTTTGGCTAGAAGATAGACCATATGTGGGTTGTACAGAACACATGGTGAATTAGTACAGAACACACGGTGAAACAAGATCTGTTGTTTCTTTCCCTAAGCCGCTGCCGGGTCGTCCCCTTATATACACGGGTTGACGCCCTGCGGTCTACAGAGTCCCGGACGGCTCATACAACGTGTCCGGCTCGGTGACGTCTTTTACATGCCTTACTTTACAAGTCTTATCGTACATGGCGGTTTATACTCATGGACCTTAAGCCGCCTCCGGGCATCGGCCTACTACAACCTTATCATAAGCCGTCACTTTGTATATTCTTCGGGCTTCCTTTAGTTAATCTGCCATTGCTATTGACCCGACCCCTTCTAGGCGGGTCATACCTGGTAGTTATATCCCCAACATTAGGCTCCAGGTTGATTTGAACTTTGTTCTCGTCAATCTTCAATATTTAGAAAAAATCCATCTATTACTGTTTTGCGAAAGCTTTGTAACCCGCCATGACGTCATCTTCGGATTTTTCGAAAACCCGCCACCACGTCATCTTTTAACGGATCTTTATCTTTAATGCCTTCCCTAAAATCGAGGCGCCTGGGTAGCTGGATAACCATGTTTTGGTCTCCTTGTTTTTCGCGCCCACTTATCAGTCTTCTCCTTATAAATAGGCACGACTGGCTTTTCTTCATTCTCCCCCTTTTCCATCATCTTCTTCCTCTCTCGCAACCCTTCTATCGCTCGAGCTCCGCCGCCGCCGCAACGCTCATCGTCGTCCTCAAGCTCGGCCGCTGCATCCCCCTGAGCTGTCCAGAGAAACGACGACGACCCTCCGCAACAGACCTGCATCCGTAAGTTCTTGCTTTCTCACACCTTAGATCTGCATTAGGGTTTGCGAGTTCTTTCCATGTTCTTCGCTATTCATTGCGGATTCCTTGCAGTTTCTCCACCGCACCCTCCTTTGATCTAAAAGAAGTATAAAACCTATGCGGTAGTTGTTTTGCATCCATTTCAGATGCTAGCAGATCCCTTTCTCCTGTCCAAAGGCCTCTTTAGAACTGACGAACTCCTCTGTGCTGGTTTTCAGGTCTAGATTTATTTCCCTTTTTGAACCATCTTGATCTAAAATAATAGCAACAACTTGTGAAACTTGTTTATCTTAGCACTTAGCCAATTCTGACTCAGGCAACCTTTGAATATCTTTAGTCATGGCGGCTTATGACTCCGTCTCAGTTTTCCTTTATATATCATTAGCCCTTACTTAAGCCGCCATTACTCATCTGTACTATAATCATTAACCTGTAACTCCACCAATAATTTGAACCGACAAATTACTTTCTTTTCAGCTTGCCCTATTTTCATCATGCCGTCAAAAGCGCCAACAATATGCAACTGGGTCCCTTACACAATTACTGAGGATACCTTGAAAGAATTTGTCACCATTGGATTTTTGCCAGAGAAAAACATTATGTCTTATCGTGCCCCTGACCCGGACGAAGAATGGCCTCAGCCCAAAGATGATGAAGTTATCATTTTTACTGACCACATGAATCGGGGTTTTTCACCACCCGGCTCAAAGTTCTTCAGAGAAGTTCTGCATTTTTTCAAACTTCATCCACAAGATCTTGGACCCAACTCCATATCCAATATTTGCAATTTTCAAGTTCTCTGCGAGGTATATCTTCAAGAAGAACCGACCGTGGAGCTCTTCAGAGAGTACTTTTATTTGAACCACTAGAATGAGTGCACCAATGGCCCTAGCTTGGAACTTGGCGGAATCTCGATTTAACGCGGACAGGGTGCTGTCTTTCCTTTAGTGGTCTTACCAAGCCATCCCAAAGATTGGAACCAAACTTGGTTCTACTGCAAGATATTTCACCAGCTGATGAAAAACCACTGCCTGGTTATCACGCGGATCGTCTTGATTCTAAGTTTGTGCTCCCTAACAAGCTTACTGCTGCTGAACGCAAGAAGCTTATCCCATCTATCAAAAGGATTCAATCTTTATTGGGAAATGGCTTAACTGGAGTTGACCTGATCCGTTGCTGGATCGCATGGCGGGTCATCCCTCTAAGCCGCCGATCAAAGTTGATGTATAAATATGGCGGAGGCCCAGATGATTCTCTGCGTCATAGCTCTGTACAACTAACTGAAGAAGACATTATTGCAATGTCAACCATCCTCATGAACGGCAAATACGAGGACTGTAAACCCCTTCTGCAAACTTAACCCGGCACTAGAGGTGAAACCCCCTTGACCTCCTTTTTTGTTTTCTTCAGTAGTTAAACACTTACATGGATTTTTAACCTGTTATTTGCTTACAGGCCAAATCTGATTTCTGGAAGGCCAAGTATGATCATGAAGCTGCCAAGAAGGCTAGAGCCGCTGCCATAGCCACCAGGAGAATGACCCGGAAGCCCAAGAAGAAGAAGACTGCATCTGACATGTTCCAGCTGGATGATGCTTCTGAGTCAGAGGTAGCTCTTGACTCCCTTGGCCAGTTTTTTAACAACCTTATTGGCACTAACTATTGCCAGGACGACACGGGGGCCAGCCAGACCGTAGAAGAAGAGGTAACTATTTCCTCCGACTCAGCCCCTTTGCCAAGACAGAAACTTCGACTGGTAACCCGAAAAGTAAGGTTTTCGCACCCTTTGGCTTATTTGGACCCTCATTTTCTTTTGAAAAAACAACAACATGAGAGCCGCCGTCAGGCCCGGACTAATGACGACACTGAACCGCCCTCCGACTTACAAAAAAACTCCTCAAAAACGCCAGAATGAGGTTTCTTTCACCTTTGTCTTTTGCTTTTTATCCATGAATCTATTTCCTTACTTTCTTAACTTTATTTTATCTTTGCAGGAGGTTTCTCGCTCTTCTGGCGACTCGTCGCAAACTCAATTTCCCGCTTTCAAGACTGCCCCTGGGTAAGGAAAATCATCTTTCTTCCGCATCTTTAAAACTACATCATTATACTAACTGTCTCATAAAATCTTTCTTAGCGGTCAAGCAAAGTCCAAGAAATCCAAGGTGACTAAGCCGGCAGAAGACCCAAAAGATCCTGCACCTGAACCGGCAATACCAAGTCCTCTTGATCAATCTGAAGCGCCAAAAGATCTGGTTGTCCACGTTTAATCAGACCCTCCCGAGTCGTCAGCTGATGAGACCATTCTTAATCCGGCTATCACTGAACCATCTAGCTCAGCTAACCCGCCGACGACTTCTGACAATGATCTCTTAATTACTGGTAGTGGATTCGTTGAGCCGGGTGACCCAACCGTATTGGCCCGACACTCTGCTAAGCAAGAGGCTTTAGAGAGGCAGAAGGTGAGGTTTGATGTTTCTCATTACGCTCACCTGAATGTTAGCGACGTGCTGTCTGGCTACCTGATACGTCTCCAACGTATCTATAATCTTTGATTGTTCCATGCTATATTATATTCTGTTTTGGACATTATTGGGCTTTATTATACACTTTTATATTATTTTTGGGACTAACCTATTAACCGGAGGCCCAGCCCAGAATTGCTGTTTTTTGCTTATTTTAGGGTTTCGCAGAAAACAAATATCAAACGGAGTCCAAACGGAATGAAACCTTCGGGAACTTGATTTTCTGAATGAACATGATCCAGAGGACTTGGACCCTACGCCAAGACATCAACTAGGAGACCACGAGGTAGGGGGTGCGCCTACCCCCCCAGGCGCGCCCTCCAGCCTCGTGGGCCCCCTGTTGCTCCACCGACGTACTCCTTCCTCCTATATATACCTACGTACCCCCAAACTACCAGATACGGAGCCAAAACCCTAATTCCACCACCGTAACTTTCTGTATCCACGAGATCCCATGTTGGGGCCTGTTCCGTTGCTCCACCGGAGGGGGCATCGATCACGGAGGGCTTCTACATCAACACCATAGCCCCTCCGATGAAGTGTGAGTAGTTTACTTTAGACCTACGGGTCCAAAGTTATTAGCTAGATGGCTTCTTCTCTCATTTTGGATCTCAATACAAAGTTCTCCCCCTCTCTTGTGGAGATCTATTCGATGTAATCTTCTTTTGCGGTGTGTTTGTTGAGACCGATGAATTGTGGGTTTATGATCAAGTTTATCTATGAACAATACTTGAATCTTCTCTGAATTCTTTTATGTATGATTGGTTATCTTTGCAAGTCTCTTCGAATTATCAGTTTGGTTTGGCCTACTAGATTGATCTTTCTTGCAATGGGAGAAGTGCTTAGCTTTGGGTTCAATCTTGCGGTGTCCTTTCCCAGTGACAGTAGGGGCAGCAAGGCACGTATTGTATTGTTGCCATCGAGGATAACAAGATGGGGTTTCATCATATTGCATGAGTTTATCCCTCTAAATCATGTCATCTTGCTTAAAGCGTTACTCTGTTCTTATGAACTTAATACTCTAGATGCATGCTGGATAGCGGTCGATGTGTGGAGTAATAGTAGTAGATGCAGGCAGGAGTCGGTCTACTTGTCTCGGACGTGATGCCTATATACATGATCATACCTAGATATTCTCATAACTATGCTCAATTCTGTCAATTGCTTAACAGTAATTTGTTTACCCATAGTGAATACTTATGCTCTCGAGAGAAGCCCCTAGTGAAACCTATGGCCCCCGGGTCTATCTTCCATCATATTAATCTTCCAATACTTAGTTATTTCCTTTGCCTTTTATTTTACTTTGCATCTTTTATTTCTCTTTATCATAAAAATACCAAAAATATTATCTTATCATATCTATCAAATCTCACTATCGTAAGTGACCGTGTAGGTATTGACAACCCCTTACCGCGTTGGTTGCGAGGATTTATTTGTTTGTGTAGGTGCGAGGGACTCGTGCGTGGCCTCCTACTGGATTGATACCTTGGTTCTCAAAAATCGAGGGAAATACTTACACTACTTTGCTGCATCACCCTTTCCTCTTCAAGGGAAAACCAACGCAAGTGCTCAAGAGGTAGCACTACCTCAGTCATGTGCATTCCAACTGTGACTCGAAAATTGAGATGGTCAAGCAACTGCAGCTGAAATATGAGGTACGTTCGCCGGCTTTCACTATCTTACATATGCTCTGCCAGCCCCCAAGTCTTCGGATTATGATGAACCTGAATGATCTGTAGACTTGTGATATAGGTTGATGCTCTGTCTTAGATTTTCCTTAAATCCAGCCTAAATTTCACCTGTAGTCCCCAAGGGCCATCTCAATTTATCACAAATGAGCCGGTACTTAACTTCATAACTGTCTTGAATCAGTCGAAACAAATAATGCGATCCGGCTCAACATGAAAACACTTTCTTAATATCATGCATTAGCCCCCAAGTACCAAGCGTTGTTATGTGTAAAACACTTGGGACTTTAATCATAGAAGAGCCATTTCACATGAAAAAATTGCTTTGGCAGACATTAGCCCCCCAAGTGCCGAGTGGTGTTGCGTTGCAACGTACTTGGGACTTTAATCATGATAACCTTTACATTTTAACATACATGTGCATGTTTACAGACCGCCTTGACTGAATTGGGGTCTCAATTGGCTGATGCAAAGACCCGACTGGCGGATCAAGAGGCGGAGATAAAGAATGCTGACTCCAAACTCCAGTTGAGCATTTCTAAAGCTAAAAAACTGAAGACCAATTTTGATGCGGAGAAGAAATCCTGGGACGACGAGAAAACCTTGCTAACCCAGCATGCTGAGATGGCAGAGGCGGCTCTAAAGGAGGTTACCACGGAGCTCACCTGCTTAAAAAACCGTGTGTCCCAGATGGTCTCCGCAATCTTTGGTGAGTTATTTGTCTTTAGTTACTTACACTCTATTTTTGCCAGAAGTATAAGCCGCCTTCTTAACCTTTTAAAACACCCGCAGGTCCCCGGAGCAACAATTTGAGCCAAAACAGTTTAATAAAACTCAAGGCGGTTTACACCCTGGTGGACCAGCTGTACACTGGAGCTCAACGGGCGCTTGCCATTATATCCCCAGCCAACCAAGGACCAAACCTCTTAAGTGACGTCTTGAAGAAACTGTCAATTGTACCCGCCAGATTCCAAGAGGTCAAGCGGTCTTGCGCACGAGCCGGAGCCTTAACCGCACTGAGCCGTTCCAAAGCCTGGGTGCCGGAACTTGACCCGGCGGATGTAGCCAAGGGGTACCCCCCTTTGAAATAAGATGGGACTCCGTTTGATTAAGACGATTTCGTTGCTTGTGTGAGGGAAGTCCGTCCTCATGCTACCATCCTTGGCGAAGAAACCAACATTGATAAATATCAGCCGGGTTTTGATGTTGAGAATAAGAAGATGGCGACTCCCTCTTATAAAGTGACAGATCTTATTCCGCCGGTTCGCCAACACACTTTTGCCCCAAAAATTGACCCAGCCGGCCTAATTGACGATGAAGCTAAGTTCGTTGCTCTGAACGGCTTTGACTGGTCCAATCCCAGCTTCCAACCAGTGGAGGGAGGTGAACCGGCGAGGGAGGAGTCATAACCGTCTGAATAATCCAGCATTTAGCTTAAGATCTGCTTAAGAGAGAAAACATTCTAACCTTTTGGGCTCTCAATGCCTTGTAACAGGTTAGTTTGAAAACTGCATGTTTTGCCTATGCCGTTGAGCATAGGATGTCGCATATGACCTTTTATCCGTAATGTCAAGGTATGCATTATATCCGTGATCACATCTGCAGTGTTTAAATCTGTTCCTGTATGCAAAAAATGAAAAAACTATCCTGGCGGTTTATCGCTGGCCGGGTTAAAACACCCGATACATAACTATGAAATCGTCATAGTAGAAAAAACAGGACCAGATGTAAGATAGACAAGGCTGAAAAAACCTTTAATTAACGAAAAAGACATAGATAAGCCTATTTATGAACGACAACGTCATACCTATGTTCTTTGATTCTGAACGGCCGACTTATATGACCCGGACAATAAGGTTGACGACCCTAATCTTTGTAGAAGTCAGTACCTTCATATGCCTGATGATTGTTATACCTTGGCAACTCATTGGCAAATAACCGAGCTGGTGCAGTTATATTTGAGACAATAAAAAACCAGTAAAACAAAATAGTATGTTTCAAACGATGTAAATCAAGCATTTAAGAGTAATTTGGAGGCTTCTGATTCGAATATGATCAGTAAACCGGACCAAAGGGGTTAAGCTAGGATTCGAATACGATCATGTAGCCCCCAGTGGCTTTGGCATTGTGTCGATCAAGAGGGTACCGACAGCTATGTTCTCTTTGGTTCGAATACAACCTATGTTTGAACAGGAAGCCCCCAAATGACCTTGAGAGGTTTTTAATGACCCTGATTCGAATACGATCCAAGTCAGACCCAAAAGGGGTTAAGCTATGATTCGGATACGATCAAGAAGCCCCCTAGTGAGTTTGTCTTTGCGCCGATCAAGAGGGTTACGACAGCTATGTTCTCTTCGGTTCGAATACGACCTATGTTTGTATAGGAAGCCCCTAGTGACCATGAGATTTACTGCTAGATTCGAATACGATCATGAGCCGGACCAAAAGGGTTAAGCTAGATTCGAATACGATCAGTCCCCTAATGGTCGTTTGAATAATTAGAATAATAAAGATATATGATCATTGGAAATGAAAAGGACAGAGGTCTTGCTTTATTACTTATCATAATATATACAATGTCACAATATGTACATTGTGAGAGCCGGTGGCTCAAGTATAGTACGGCCGAAGATGAGCAATATTCCACGGCTGGCGGGTCTCTTCCTCCGACTTACGTGAGTCTTTGTGCTCTCGAACGTCGATGAGGTAATATGACCCATTGTTCAAGTTCTTGCTGACCACAAAGGGTCCTTCCCAAGGTGGGGATAGCTTGTGTGCATCAGACTGATCCTGGATGAGCTGGAGCACCAGGTCACCTTCTTGAAAGGTTCTGGACCTAACCCGACGGCTGTGATAACGATGCAGGTCCTGTTGATAAATTGCTGATCGGGCTGCTGCCAAATCTCGCTCCTCATCCAACAAGTCAAGTGCATCTTGTCGGGCTTGTTCATTATTATCTTCAACGTAAGCCGCCACACGGGGCGAGTCATGATGAATATCACTAGGCAAGACTGCTTCTGCTCCATAAACCATGAAGAAAGGCGTATAACCCGTAGACCTGTTAGGAGTGGTATTGATGCTCCATAGCACTGAGGGTAACTCCTCTACCCAACAACCCGGCGTCCGTTGTAAAGGAACCATAAGCCGGGGCTTGAGACCTTTTAAGATTTCCTGATTTTCTCTCTCAGCTTGACCATTGGATTGGGGGTGAGCTACTGACGAAACATCAAGCCGGATATGCTCACGTTGACAAAACTCCTCCATAGCGCCTTTAGAAAGATTAGTACCATTGTCAGTTATAATGCTGTGTGGAAAGCCAAAACGAAAGATCACCTTTTTCATGAACTGAACCGCCGTGGCTGCATCACACTTACTAACCGGCTCTGCCTCAACCCATTTTGTGAATTTGTCAACTGCCACCAAAAGATGTGTCTTTTTATCCATGGATCTTTTGAAAGGTCCAACCATGTCAAGCCCCCAGACTGCAAATGGCCAAGTGATTGGAATCATCCACAATTCTTGAGCTGACACGTGCGCTCATCGTGCGAATTTTTGACACCCATCGCATCTACTGACCAGATCCTCTGCATCAGCGTGAGCCGTTAGCCAGTAAAAGCCATGACGAAAAGCTTTGGCCACAAGAGACTTTGAACCGGCGTGATGGCCACAATCCCCTTCATGGATCTCACGAAGAATTTGTTGACCTTCTTCAGGAGAGACACATCGTTGAAACGCTCCAGTGACGCTGCGATGATACAACTCACCATTGGAAATTTGTCATTGACTTAGACCGCCGGGTTATCTGTCGAGCCAAGGTCTCATCCTCCGACAACTCACCCCGGGTCATATAAGCCAAATACGGTACTGTCCAATCTGGAATGACATGAAGAGCCGCCACCAACTGTGCCTCCGGGTCTGGAACGGCCAAATCTTTCTCTGTAGGAAATTTGACAGAAGGGTTATGCAGAACATCCAAAAAAGTGTTAGGTGGCACCGGTTACACTGAGATCCCAACCGGCTCAAAGCATCAGCCGCCTCATTATTTCTGCGGTCAATGTGCTCCACTTGATAACCCTTGAAGTGCCCAGCAACAACGTCAACCTCACGGCGATAAGCCGCCATGAGAGGGTCCTTAGAGTCCCACTTGCCTGATACCCGCAGAGCCACCAAATCTGAGTCGCTGAGGCACCGTACCCGGCTTAAACTCATCTCTTTAGACATTCGAAGACCGTGGAGTAAGGCCTCATATTCGGCTGCGTTGTTAGTACAAGGAAACATCAATCACAGCACATAAAAAAACTTGTCACCTCGAGGAGAAGTTAAAACAACTCCAGCCCTCGAGCCTTCCAACGGTCTGGACCCATCAAAATGAATCGTCCAATATGTGTTGTCTGGCTTCTCTTCAGGTATCTGCAACTCCATCTAATCGTTAATGAAGTCCACCAGTGCTTGAGACTTGATGGCCGTACGTGGCACATACTTTAAATTATGAGACCCAAGCTTAATGGCCCACTTGGCGACTAGTCCTGTGGCTTCTCTGTTTTGAATAATATCTCCTAAAGGAGCAGAGCTAACCACAGTGATAGGATGACCCTAGAAGTAATGCTTGAGTTTCCGGCTTGCCATTAACACCCCATAAACAAGCTTCTGCCAATGTGGATACCTTTGCTTGGATTCAATGAGCACCTCACTGATGTAGTAAACCGGTCGTTGAACCGGATGTTCCTTGCCAGCCTCCTTGTGCTCCACAACAATGGCCACACTGACGGCTCACGAGTTAGCAGGCACATATAACATCAGCGGCTCCTTCTCAACGGGGGCAACAAGAACCGGCGGCTCAGCAAGCTGTCTTTTCAAATATTCAAAGGCGGAGTTGGCAGCGTCACTCCAGACAAAGTCATCCGTCTTTTTCATCATTTGATACAATGACATAGCCTTCTCACCCAACCGGCTTATGAACCGGCTCAAAGCTGCAACTCGACCCGCCAGCCATTGAACGTCATTGATGCACGCCGGTTTAGCTAGAGATGTGATCACCTTAATTTTTTCCGGGTTAGCCTCAATGCCTCTGTTAGATACCAAAAAGCCCAAAAGCTTGCCAGCTGGGACTCCAAAAATTCACTTGGCTGGGTTAAGCATCATCTTGTAGACCCGAAGGTTGTCAAAGGTTTCCTTCAGATCAGCTACCAAGGTTTCCTTCTCTCTGAATTTTACCACTATATCATCCATGTAAGCAAGAACTATTGGGAGTATAGCTACCACGTAAGACCTGCCCAGGAGGGGCCGGGTAAACCCCAATGGCGGGTTACAGAAGAAGCCCAGTAATATTCAAGGTGATAGTTTATTAAGACTTGTAGAAGGCCTAAGCCCAGAGGCGGCTTAAGGCCCAATATTGTAAACCGCCGTATGTAAAGAAAGACTTGTAAAGAAAGGCATATAAAAGAAGTCACAGAGCCGGACACGTTTTATGAGCCGGCCGGGACTCTGTAGGCCGTCAGGCACCAACCCATCTATATAAGGGGACGACCCGGTGGCGGCTTAGGACAAGAAACAAGAGATCGATAGCCAAGCTAGCAGATTAGCTCCTTGGTCATCGAAACCCCAGCAACTCCAACACAACTAGACGTAGGCTTTTACCTTCATCGTAAGGGGCCGAACTAGTATAAACCTCTCGTGTCCTTTGTCCTGATTTAACCCCTATAAGCTTCCTAGTTGCGATGGCTCTACGACTAAGTCCTTTTGCTAGGACATCTGCCGTGACAATTCCATGACAGTTGGTGCCCATCGTGGGGCCAGCGCACGGTGGATTTGAGTTCTTGAAGGGCAACTTCGAAGGGCTCAAGGGATATGCTGTGGGCCGGATGACCAAGAGTCGTCGCGGCAAGCTCTACATCGACGACGAAGGCTGGGGCCCCGAGGACGGCTCAGTTGAGTACGGGTACCGAGTCCCCTTTGGCGGAATCCATGTCTTCATCGACCGGATCGGCGAGTCGGGCCCTGAGTCGGACGTCTGCACCAACCTCATCAAGACGACTCAGCGCGCGAGATCCGCCCGGGCCCAACATGCCGTAAGGCATGCCTTCGTGGGTTGCATCCATGGAGGTGAGTTTTCTGAAGGATCAGTGGATGGCGGTGAGACGACCATCTGTTCCGACGGTGTGTCATCCTCAGGCGAGACAGATTCTTTGTATCAGCTACAAGATGGCGTGCTTGGGGGCTGTTCTGATGGCAGCAGTATTCCGGACCTCTCTGAGCCGCCGAATCGAACCAGAGTTTTCATGGCTGGCACTCAACCCGGGCAGAACTCTACGGCTGCGGCAGCAATAACCACCAGGTCGGCAGCAGCCGGGTCAGGAGACCCTGCGCGCCCCCGGCTCAGGTACTAATGGACCTCATGGATAAGTTGACGGCTCTGTTGACTGCTGTTGTGGAGCCGTCGGACAAGGCTCAACATGACGCGGAGGTGGCCTGGCTACGCAAAGAGATGGCACATGCCAAGGAAAATTTAGCAGCAGAAGAGGTCAGGATGGCCGCGGAGCAGGCGGCTTTGGATGCTCGTGCTCAGCAGCTTCAAGCGGAGACTTTCCGGCTCTCGGTGGATCTGAACGTGTCAAACGAGGTCATGACGAGAAGGCACCAGAAAACTCAGTCACGTCTGCCTCTGACGTACGATCCCAGGAACCTTTTCCATACACCTGGGGCTGGTCCAAATAACCCGTCGGAGGCAAACCGGATCACAACACCCGGAGCTGGGGCGCAAGTTCAATCGCGGGCCATGGAGCCACCTCGTATGAATACCGCTCTGCCTCATTACACACCAATACCACCGGGTCACTTTTCTAACCCTTTGGAGAATCTCATTGCTGGGTCGACTCGTTTGGCGGCTCTCCCGATGGAAGGCGACTCTCTGACAACAATTGAAACACAAAGGGTGAGGGAACTTCTTCAGACGGCTCTGGCGCAGCAGGATGCGTACTCTTACAGTCGAGACAGAATCCATTCAACCCCTCGCCCAAGCCAGAGCCCGAGCTATAGCAGACATATGGACTCAGCCGCTATGTCGAGCAACGCTCAACACCGTAACTGTAACACCCTCGATGCGACTATAGCTCCCACGTGTCGAGGCACGACTTAGAGACATAATCGCATTGAAGGCATATGTCGTAAGTTAGACAATCTTCACAACATCCCATGTAATATAGATAATAAAAGGGGAGATAACATAGTTGGCTTACACCCGCCACGTCAATCAAGTACATAAATAACATTACATCATCCAAACACTCATGGCCCGACTACGGCGCCAAAATAAAAGATAACCCAACATGCGACACGGTCCCGATCACCCCCAACTGGGCACCACTACTGATCATCAGGAAAGGAAACATAGTATCATTGAGAGTCCTCGTCGAACTCCCACTTGAGCTCATGCGCGTCACCTAGAGCGGAATCATCAGACCCTGCACCTGGTGTAATAGTAATCTGTGAGCCACAGGGACTCAGCAATCTCGCACCCTCGCGATCAAGACTATTTAAGCTTAATAGGTATGGCAAGGTAAATATGTGGAGCTGCGGCAAGCGACTAGCAAATATGGTGGCTATCCTGTTTGCAAAAGAGAGCGAGAAGAGGAGGCAAAGCGCGAGCGAGAAACTAGAGGACAACCTGCGCAAACATTACTCCAACACCGTGTCCACCTCCCGGACTCCGCCGAGAAGAGGCCATCACGGTAACACACTCAGTTGATTCATTTTAATTAAGTTAAGGTTCCAGTTATCTACAACCGGACATTAACAAATTCCCATCTGCCCATAACCGCGGGCACGGCTTTCGAAAGTACAAATCCCTGCAGGGGAGTCCCAACTTAGCCCATGACAAGCTCTCACGGTCAATGGAGGAATAGACCTCCTCCCGAGACGTTCCGATTAGACTCGGTACCTCGGTTCTTCAAGACACTTTGACAGGTTAAAACAAATCCAGCAACACCGCCCGAATGTGCCGACAAATCCCGATAGGAGCTGCACATATCTCTTTCTCAGGGCACACTCAGATTGTCTAAACTTCCGATAGGCCAGCCCAGAGTTGCCCCTGGTAGCCACCGGCGGCTGACGAGTTGGACCAACACTCAGAGGAGCACTGGCCCCGGGGGGGGGGGGGGGGTTAAATAAGATGACCCTCAGGCTCCGGAAACCCAAGGGAAAAAGAGGCTAGGTGGCAAATGGTAAAGCCAAGGTTGGGCATTGCTGGAAAAGCTTTAATCAAAGTGAACTATCAAGGGGTTCCCATTATAACCCAACCGCGTAAGGAACGCAAAATCCGGGAACATAACACCGATATGACGGAAACTAAGGCGGCAAGAGTGGAACAAAACACTAGGCGAGAGGCCGAGCCATCCACCCTTAACCAAGTATATAGATGCATTAAGATAACATGGCAATATAATGATATCCCAACAAGTAAATAAATGTTCCAACAAGGAACGGTCTCCAATCTTCACCTGCAACTAGCAACGCTATAAGAGGGGCTGAGCAAAGCGGTAACATAGCCAATCAACGGTTTGCTAGGACATGGTGGGTTAGAGGTTTGACAAGGCAATTTGGGAGGCTTGAAAGCAAGTGGTAGGCATCATAGCGTTGGCATAGCAAAAGAGCGAGCATCTAGCAAAGCAAAGATAGTAGTGATTTCGAGGGTATGATCATCTTGCCTGCAAAGTGGTCAGAGTTGACTGGATCCTCGAAAGCAAACTCAAAGGGATCCTTGTTAGCGAACTCGTCTCCCGGCTCTACCCAAACAAGACAAACAAGCAAACGGAACACAATCAACCACGTGCAAAGCTCAAACAATATGATGCAAGGATGGTATGCTATGCGGGATGCGATGCGGGATGCATATGCAAGATTTGACAAGGAATGCATGAACCTGGCCTCAACTTGGGAATCCAAGTGTGCCACTGGAAAGATGAGATGAAATCGCTTGAAAACGATATAAAGAACGCCGGAATCGGAGTTACGGTTTGGAAATGGCAAGCGTTTCAAATATGACACCGGTCTGCGATTTACAGCAAGTAGCCGTCTAAATGCAACGAGATGAACATGCTACAGCACCCAAACATGGCATAAAAATACATGGCAGGGATGCATTCATGATGCTTAACAGAAGTCTAGCACTGAGCTACGGCCAATTCATCCATTAACAGGTTCAAACAAGCATGGCAAAAATGCATATGGTAAACAGATCTCAGACTTAGTGAAATTAACACTTGTCTGGAATTTCAAATCAGATAGCACTCTTCGGAGCAACAAAACTACATGCTAGAGGACCTGAACATGGCAAAGTAAAGCATGGCATGGAGCTACTCAAAGATCTTAACAAACGTCCCTTAGTGACCTTGAGCCAAAAGGGATCAGAAAATACAATTGCAAGCATGTGAACATGGCAAAAACATAATCAGTTCTCAGACTTAGTGAAAACTGGAGCATGCTGAAAACAGATATCAATTAGGCATGTTTACGAGCTCGATGCACTCACTACGGAGCAAGTCATGACAATCTAAGCATACACCCATCAAGAATACACAAAATACAAGCTATAAATGGCAAGAACAATAACATAGCATGCATGGATCAACTACAACATCATCGGCAAAATCGCTAACAAGTAGACAATCTGCCCAGATTCACGAAGTAGCAAAAGTAGAGCTCGATTGACTCAAGCTAGGGTGCTCCATAATTGCAAACAAAGACATGGATGGATAGTGCACTACAAGATTAACAAAACATCCTTACTGATCATCCTCAAAAGAGGCACGGATCACTAGGAAACAACATGAACATATGGCCATATGAGATAAACAGGTGAAGGACTTAGTGGAAATGCTAAGTCCCTGAAATCAGCATTACCAAGTGCCTCACTTTGCAAGCTTGTACTAGTCACCACACACATCACAAAAATACATGGGTTGCACCTTTGGGAAGATGGAAAAACCCTTAACAAAACATATGTAGAGCTCATGGGCATATCATGCACATATTAATCATGGCAAAAATGACAAATATCTAAATGGAGTAGCAGCTCTGACAATTAACTCAAGTAGCCATCTTCTAACAACATTTCGGGCATCAAGATGAACTCAAATGAAAATGATGCAATGGAATTAAATGATGTACTCTCTGAGATGAACATTTTGATATGCTATATGCCCAAAACGGAGCTACGGATGAGGAGTTACGATGCGATGAACAGGAGCATATGGATCTGCGAATTTAGGACTTAGAAGAAAAATTAGACCTCTCCGGGACAGATCTAGGGTTTGCCGGGTGTGGAAGCCGAGGTTCGTCGGGATCTGGCCGGAGTAGCGTCGCGGTGGCCGGAGTTTGCCGGAGAAGAGGAAGGAGAGGCCGGGTGGAGGCGGCGGTGCACGGCGGCGCGGGGTCGGCGACGTCGGAGGGGCCCGCCGTTGTGGAGCCTCGCTCCGGTCGGCTAAAGGGCGGCGGCGACGACCCGGGAAGAGGAGGCGGCCGGCGAGCATCGTGCGGCGGCGCGCGCGCCTCGGGGCGACGCGGGGCGCGGAGCCTCCCGCGGGGAGTGGCGGCGCGGAGACGGGCCGCGGGGGCCGGCCTTGGGCCCCAGGCGGGCCTGGCGGCGGGGACGGCGGACGTGCCAATGGGGCGGCGACACGTGGCGGCGGCGGGGCAAGTCGGACACGTCCGGCCCGAATCGGACGTGTCCGGCGGCGAGAGGTGGAAGACGACTAGGGTTTCGGGAGAGGAAGAAAGAGAATTTCGGAGGGGTCTTTAAATAGGCATAGGAGGAGCTAGGAGAGTCCAAATGAGGTGCGGTTTTCGGCCACGCGATCGTGATCGAACACTCTAGATGATGGAGAGGGTTTAGGTGGGTTTTGGGCCAAATTGGAGGGGTGTTGGGCTGCAACACACACGAGGCCTTTTCGGTCCCTCGGTTAACCGTTGGAGCATCAAACGAAGTCCAAATGGTACGAAACTTGACAGGCGGACTATCGATAGTAAACCAAGGCCGCTTGGCAAGTCTCGGTCCAATCCGAAAATGTTTAATCCCCACACACGAAAGAAAGCTAGAAATGACCACCGGAGGAGAACGGAGCGCCGGAATGCAAAACGGACAATGGGGAAAATGCTCGAATGCATGAGATGAACACGTATGCAAATGCAATGCACATGACGACATGATATGAGATGCATGACAATGACAACAACACACGGAGACAAAGACCCAAACCCGAGAAAATAAAATAACTTAACGCCGAAAACGACAAGAGTTTGAGTACATATTGGGAAATTCATATCCGAGGTGTTACAGTAACCAACCGCGCAGGCATGAGCCGGCGCAGGGTGGAGCCCTTAACTTGGTGGATCAGGAGAGAATCCGTCAAGAGACAGAGCGGGCGGTTCAACTGGCAGCTGAGCAGGCAGCTCATCAGGTTTTTCCGGTTTATCCGCAACCTCTATTGAGGCAGGAGTAGCCACAAGAACAAGAGGTGTCCCTTGCTTGGTGCCGGCTATACGTAATGAGCGCTTGCCAAAAGACTTTAAGGGGGCTCGCAAGGTGCCTAATTACATGGCCGACTTGCAGCCTGGGGCATAGATTGAAAGTTATGAGATGGCAATGGAGCTGTTGGAGGTCAGCGATGCAACAATGGCTAAATATTTCACTATGATGTTGGATGGAATGGCTCTCACTTGGTTGAAAGGGTTGCCACCCAATTCCATCAGCTCATGGGCGGAGTTAAAAGCCCGGTTCATTCAGAACTTCAAGGACACATGTAAACAACCTATGTCAATCGTGGACCTGACTAATTGCAAGCAAGAGGGAGGTGAGTCCACGACCCATTGGGTGCGTCGAGTCAAGGAGATAATACATTCATCTGATAAGATGGATGCCGGCTCTACGGTCTTAATGTTGGAGAAAAATTGCCATTTTGAACCTCTGAAGCAGAAGCTGGGGCGGCTCAAGCGTGATTGTCATGACATGGGCCAGTTGATGGTGGCTCTGGTCAAATATGCCGATTCTGACAGTACCAAGGATCCCGCGTCGGATGAAGAGAAGATAGGGAAGGGAAAGAAGAACGGCAACAACAAGGGTCACCAGCATAACCCGACGAATTAAGGAGGTAATAAACATAAGGCTGACGAGTTTGTGGCTAACACCAATACGCAGGGCAACAACCAACGGTGCAAGGGTAGGCCACCTCCTCGGTCAGGTGGGTCAGGTCCCACCCTCGAGCAACTACTGAATGAACCTTGTCCAAGACACGACACCTGGGAGAACCCAGCTACCCATTTGTGGAAGGACTGTATGATCATGAAGGCATTTAAAAATTCCAACATGTTTGATGGTAGCCACGGACCTGGCGGCGGTTTAGGCGGAGGCGACTTTCATGGCTCGGGCGCCGGTTCAGGCGGAGGCGGTTTTCACAGTCAGGGACATCCGGGTAACCAGAGTGGTTATAATCAGCAACCCGGCCAAAGTAATCAGCAGCAACAACAACAATAGTCTGGGTATCAGAGCAACCCAAAACAGTTAAATAGTGGACAGTACCACGTATTTACCACTAGTTTATGCAAGAGGGACCAGAAGCTTCATAAGAGGGCTGTCAATGCCGTTGAGCCGGCGATTCCATGTTATTTGAGGTGGTCAGAACATCCTATTGTGTGGAGCAGGGAAGATCACCCTCCCCGGATTGATAATCCGGGTCACTTGTCCTTGGTGGTGGCACCTCAGGTTGGTGGATATAAATTCACTAAGGTGCTCATGGATGGAGGCAATAGCATCAACATCCTTTATTATGAGACGTTTCGTCAGATGTGGTTGACTGATAAGAGTCTTAAACAATCCAACACTGTTTTTCATGGTGTTGTGCCTGGTAAGTTGGCATACCCAGTTGGTAAGATTGAACTGGAAGTAGCCTTTGGGGATGAATATGATTCCAGGGCTGAGAAGTTAACTTTTGAGGTGGTTAAGATCAAAAGCTCATATCATGCTCTGTTTGGACGGCCGGCTTATGCCAAGTTCATGGCTCGGCCGTGTTATGTGTATCTACAACTCAAGATGCCGGGTTATAAAGGCACCATCACAGTACATGGAAGCCGGAAAATAGCCATGGAATGTGAAGAAGGAGATGCCGCTTATGCTGAGTCTGTTTGTGCGACAGAGGAGTTAAAGTTTTATAAAGATAATGTTGACCGGACAGACATGGCGTCTTTGAAGAAGCCAACTACGGAGCATGAACCGGTGTTGAAATTCAAGTCAGCTAATGACACCAAGATGGTTGATTTTGTGCCTGGCGACTCATCCAAACAGTTCATCATCAGTGCCAACTTGGATCCAAATTAGGAAAGCACGCCCATCAAGTTCATCTATGAGAACCGGGACATCTTTGCATGGAAACCTTCTGACATGCCGGGTGTCCCGAGAGAACTCGCTGAGCACACTCTTAACATTGATCTGAAGTTTAAGCCGGTCAGGCAGTTCCTTCGGCGGTTTAACGAGGAAAGGCACAAGGCCATCGGAGAAGAGGTGGCCCGGCTCCTGGCGGCCGGGTTCATTGTGGAAGTTTTTCACCCAGAGTGGTTGGCTAACCCGGTGCTTGTACTCAAGAAAAACGGCACCTGGCGTATGTGTGTGGATTACACCGATTTGAACAAAGCTTGTCCGGCTGACCCTTTTGCTCTCCCTCGTATTGATCAGATCATTGATGCTACGGCGGGTTGTGAGCGTTTGAGTTTTCTAGATGCCTATTCAAGTTATTATCAGATCAAGATGGCAGTCAAGGAACAGGAGAAGACAACTTTCATCACTCCGTTCGGAGCCTTCTGCTATGTGTCTATGGCTTTTGGGCATAAGAGTGCCCAGGCGACTTATCAACGGTGTGTGCAGAATTGCCTTCACAATCAGATTGGGCGTAATGTTCATGCTTATGTGGATGATATAGTGGTGAAGTCCAGAGAGAAGGAAACCTTGGTAACAGATCTGAAGGAAACCTTTGATAACCTCCGGGTCTACAAGATGATGCTTAACCCGGCCAAGTGTGTTTTTGGAGTCCCAACTGGCAAACTCTTGGGTTTTTTGGTGTCTAACAGAGGTATTGAGGCCAACCCGGAGAAAATTAAGGCAATCACATCTCTGGCCAAACCGGTGTGCATCAATGAAGTTCAGCGGCTGGTGGGTCGCGTCGCTGCCTTAAGCCGGTTCATAAGCCGGTTAGGGGAGAAGGCGATGCCTTTGTATCAAATGATGAAAAAGGTGGATGACTTTGTCTGGAGTGATGCTGCTAACTCTGCTTTTGAGGATATGAAGAAACATCTCGCCGAGCCGCCGGTTCTTGCTGCTCCGGTTGAGAAAGAGCCGTTGTTATTATATGTAGCTGCTAACTCACATGCTGTCAGTGTGGCCATTGTTGTGGAGCGCAAGGAGGCTGGCAAAGAACATCCAGTCCAACGGCCGATTTACTACGTCAGTGAGGTGCTGACTGAATCTAAACAAAGATATCCACATTGGCAGAAGCTCGTTTATGGGGTGTTCATGGCAAGCCGGAAGCTCAAACATTACTTTCAGGGTCACCCAATCACTGTGGTCAGCTCTGCTGCTCTAGGATACATCATTCAAAATAGAGAAGCCACAAGACGAGTCGCCAAGTGGGCTATTGAACTTGGGTCTCTTGGTTTGAAGTATATGCCATGTACCGCGATCAAATCTCAAGCGCTAGTTGACTTCATTAATGTCGTGGAGTTGACACGGCAGATGTCCTAGAGCAAAGACTTAGTCGTAGGGCCATCGCACTAGGAAGCTTAAAGGAGTTGATCGGGACAAAGGACACACGAGAGAGTTTTTATACTAGTTCGTCCCCTTACGATGAAGGTAAAAGCCTACGTCTAGTTGGGATTGGTATTGCTGAGGTTTCGATCTCCAAGAGGCTCAACTCGCCGGCTTGGTTATCGACTTGGTTGTTTCTTGCCCTAAACCGCCACCGGGTTGTCCCCTTATATACACGGGTTGATGCCTGGTGGCCTACAGAGTCCCGGCCGGCTCATAATCGTGTCCGGCTCGGTGACTTCCTTTACATGCCTTTCTTTACAAGTATTTCCTTACATACGGCGGTTTACAGTATCAGACCTTAAGCCGGCCCCAGGCCTTTGGGCCTTCTATACATTTAGTAAACAATCATCTTGAATGTTTATCGGGCTTCTTCTGTAACCCGCCATTGGGCTGACCCGGCCCCTCCTGGGCGGGTCATACTGGTAGTAATATCCCCAACATTAGGCCCCAGGTTGACTTTGAACTTTGTTCTTTGTCGATCTTCAATACTTAGGTGGAATCCATCCTCTGTCTGAAAACTTCTGTAACCCGCCGTGACGTCATCTTCTAAAAACACAAAAAACCTTCATGCCGTCATCTTCCAACGGATCTTTCATTTTTTAATGCCTTCTGAGAATCGAGGCGTCCGTTTAGTTGGTATAATCATTACTCGGGTCTCCTTGATTTTCGCGCCCGCCTGTTCGCGCACCCCCTTATAAATAGGTACCACTTAGGTCTTTTTTCGTTCTCCTCCATCGGTCGTCTTCTTCCTCTCACTGCTTCGCTGCTGCTCGAGTTCTGCCGCCGCTGCCGCCGCAGATCTCCTCGTCTCCACCTTAGGCCGCTGCATCGACCTAACTTGTCTAGAGAAAAACACGACGAACCTCCGCAGCGGATCCGTACCCGTAAGTCTCACCTTTTCAACCTTTTTAGATTTGCATTAGGGCTTTGCGAGTTCGTCGGTGTTCTTCATCATTCTTCATGAATTGTCCTGGTAGTTATTCCTCCGCAACCTCTATGGATCCAAAAAGGAAATATAACTTACGCGGTAGTTGTTCGGCATCCATTTTTGATAGCCGTAGATCCCTTTTTCTGTATAGATGCTTCGTTACAACTGATGAACCCATCTATACTAGATATTTAGGTCTAGAATATTTTTCTTTTCAGAACAGCCATTTGATCCAAAATATTAATAACAGCTTGGTAAAATGTGTTTATGCCAACACTTAGCTGAATCTGCTTTCTGAGAAAATCTGTAGTCATGGCGGCTTACCGCTCCGGCTTTCTTTTCCCTATATGTCATTAGCCCTTAGTTAAACCGCCATTACTTGTTTTATAACTGACCATAAACTGAACCGGCATGTTGTTATTTATTTTTTCAGTTCTTTGCACATCATGCCGCCAAAGACACCCACCGTCTGTAACTGGGTCCCCTCGTCCATAACTGAGGAACGGTTAAAAGAGTTCTTCATCGTTGGGTTTCTGCCTTCAAAAAATGTCATGTCTTATCATGCTCCTGACCCGGAGGAAGAACACCCCAATCCAAAAGAAGGAGAAGTGATTGTCTTCATGACCACATGAACCATGGCTTCTCACCGCCCGGTTCAAAATTCTTCAGAGAGGTCCTTCATTTTTTCAAACTTCATCCTCAGGATCTTGGACCCAATTCCATATCTAATATTTGCAATTTCCAAGTACTTTGTGAGGTGCATCTTCAGCAAGAGCCGACCGTAGAGCTGTTCAGGGAGTACTTTTATCTGAACCGGCAGAATGAATGTACCTATGGTCCTAGCTTAGAACTTGGAGGCATCTCAATTCAGCGCCGTCAGGGTGCTGTCTTCCCTCTCATCGTCATACCAAGTCACCCAAAGGACTGGAACCAAACTTGGTTTTATTGTCAGGATACCTCTCCAGCAAACGAGAAGCCGCTGCCGGGTTACCGCCCCGGTCGTCTTGACTCCAAGTTCACCCTTCCAGATAAGCTCACCGTTTCTGAACGCAAGAGGCTGCTTCCATCCATCAAAAGAATCAACGCTTTGTTGGGCAATGGTTTAACCGGAGTAGATCTGACCCGCTGCTGGATCTCATGGCGGGTTATTCCATTAAGCCGTCGATCCAAACTGATGTATGAATATGGAGGAAACCCGGACGACTCTCTCCATCACAGCCCAGTTGAACTCACCGAAGAAGACATTGTTTCAATGTCAACCCTTTTGGTGAATGGGAAATATGAAGACTGCAACATTGTTGGGTTAAATCCCTTCTGCAAGCTTAACTCGGTACCAGAAGTAAGCATATTCTGATCTCTTTTCCTTTGTATTTTGCCTAGCTATACTACTTTAGCGCTGATCTTTCTTCTTGTCTTTGCAGACCAATTCTGACTTTTGGAAGGTGAAATATGACCATGAAGCTGCCAAGAAGGCGAAAGCCGCCGCCATGAACACCAAGAAGACAACCCGAAAAACGAAGAAGAAGAACAAGAAAACCACTGTTGAAGATTTAATGAAACTTGATGACACGTCTGACTCGGAGGTAGTCCTTGATTGCCTTGGCCAGTTTTTTAACAATCTTATTGACACTGATCCTTACCAGGATGACACCGGGGCCAGTCAGGCCGGGGAAGCAGAGTTAACTATCATTTCCTCCGACTCAGAGCCCTTACCAAGACACAAAGTTCAACGAGTGATCCGTAAAGTAAGGTTTTCTAACCCCTTAGCTCACTTGGATCCCAACTTTCATTTGAAAAAGCAGCAACATGAAAGCCGCCGTGAAGTTGAGACTGAAGATGAACCGACCGCCATCCTTCAATAGACCCCTCGGAAATGCCCGAACAAGGTTTACTTATTACTGTCCTTAACTTGTTTTAATGAATCCTGCTCATTGTATTCCTTTTAACTTCTTTCTTTTACCCTTTCAGGAGGTGTCTCGTTCCTCAGGCGACTCATCACAAACAGAATTTCCGGCTTTCAAGACTGCTCCTGGGTAATCAGAAATCCTCTTTTCTTCCGAGTTGATCAATTGTATCTTGATGCCGACTGTCCTGTAATATATATTTTTTCCTTAGCGGCCAGGCTAAATCTAAGAAGGCGAAGGTAACAAAACCGGCGGAAGACCCGCCAGTACTAGCATCTGAGCCAGCTAGGCCGCCTTCTCCATTAACTGTTGCCCCAGAAGACCCGCCTATTGTCAATGAAGCAAATCCTCCGGAGCCGTCCCTTGACAAAGCCACTATGGATCCTTCTACGGCTGGACCGTCAAGCTCAACCGACCCGCCGTCTCCCCGTGTTCAAGATGTTCAAATTACTGGGAGCCGCTTTGTTGAGCCGGGGAACCCAACGGTATTGGATCGGTGCACAGCTAAGCAAGAAGCATTGGAGAGGCAGAAGGTTCGTTTTGATGTTGCCAACTATGACCGTCTTAATGCCGGTGATATATTATCCGACTATCTCAGTCATGTACACTCCAGTCGTGATTCTGAGATCGAGATGGTCAAGTAGCTTCAGTTAAAGTATGAGGTACATTGTTTCCGGTTTACCAATATTCCTTGATCCCCCAAGTCTTCAGATTATGAGAGAAACGGAATAACCTGTAGACGTAAAATATAGGCCGAGACTTTTACCTCTGAATCTTTGCCTGATATCGATAGAACAAAACTTCACCCATAGTCCCCAAGGGCCGGTTTATTTTGATCACTAATGAGTCGGTACTTCAGAATTTAAAACTATCTGTGAAGTATTTAACAATCCGGTTTAACCTTGATAAACTTGCTGAACTACGTACGTTAGCCCCCAAGTGCCAAGTGTTGTTACTTTGTAGAGGACTTGGGACTTCAAATATGTTGGTACAGTCGTAAAAATTTGATTTGGCATATATTAGCCCCCAAGTGTCAAGTGGTTTATTTGTAAAGTACTTGGGACTTGAATCTTGAATTTAAATACTGGAATTTGAAACCAAGTCTTGACTTATCTGAACATTTCACAGAATGCATTGTCTGAATTGAATTCTCAATTATCTGACGCAAAGACCCGGCTAGCAAGTCAAGAGTCCGAAATCAAATCTTCCACTTCCAAACTGCAAATGAGCCTTTCTGCAATGGAAAATTTGAAGACCAGCTTTGCTACCAAGGAGAAGGCTTGGGAAAATGAGAAAACACTCCTGACCCGACGAGCTGAGACGGCCTAAACAGCTCTGAAAGAAATTTCAATAGAGCTGAACAATTTGAAGGGCCGGGTGTCTCAGATGGTTACTGCTATCTTTGGTAAGCTGCCTGAGTTGACCTTTCATATAATTTTTGCCAAACCGGAATATGATCCGCCAACTTACTCTGTTTGAAAATATATGCAGGTCCGCAAAGTAAAAATCTGAGCCAAGACCCGTTGATTAAACTGAAGGCAGTATACACCTTGGTTGAACAATTGTACATTGGTGCACAACGGGCTCTGGCCGCTATCTCTCCTACAAACCAAGGACCCAACCGGCTTAGCGATGTCCTGAAGAAGCTGTCCATCCTTCCGGCGAGATTCCAAGAAGTAAAACGCTCCTGCGCGCGAGCCGGAGCTTTGACTGCCCTAAGCCGTTCCAAGGCTTGGGTGCCAGACCTAGACCTGACGGACGTAGCAAGTGGTTACCCTAATGTAAAGGAGGACGGGTCTCCGTTTGACCAGGATGATTTCATAGCGTGTGTATGCGAAGTCCAGCCTCAAGCAACTAGTCTTGGAGAGGATACCAATGTGGACAAGTACCAGCCGAGTTTTGATAGTGAAAATAAGAAGATGGCCACTCCTTCATACAAAGTAGCAGATCTGATCCCACCTGTGAGAGAAGATACCTTTGCTCCGGAAATTGACCCGGTCGGCCTGGTTGACGACGAAGCCGAATTTGTCGCCATGAACGGCTTTGATTGGTCAAAATCCAACTTCCAGCAACCAGAAGGTGGTGAACCGGTGAGGGAGGGACAATGATCATCTTCATAGGCTTATAAAGCCTTGTAATAGCTTTAGTTGCTAAAAACACCACATGTTTGCTTATGCCATCGTGCATAGAATATTTCTATGTGAATCTGCGTCCAAATTCCAATGTGTGCGTCGTTTAATATTTGTCTGTGTGATATTTGAACTCTGTTCCTGTGAATACAAGAAAAAGACTGGCAAGGCGGTTTAGAACCAAACGGGCTTAAACACCCTAATTTACAGCCAATATATTTACCTCAATAGAAAAACAGAGACAAATATAAAGAAAGGATAAGGTTTAATACGAATTTTTGAGTTAACGCAGCGGGTAAGTGCGTATAAGTAAGAATCATACCTTGTCCTTGTTGGTCCTTAGATCACCGGGTTTAATAATCCGGGTGTTGAGCTTGATATTTCAATATGGATGAAAAGTTAATACTTCTCGAATACTCAATGATCATCATTTCTTAATAGCTTGCACCTTTGGATCCTTAATCCACCGGCTTGAATAACCCGAGTTGCTGTGTTGTTCAATAATTGAGCCGGTGAAGAAAACCAGGCTGTCTTATTTGAAATATTGAAGCAACAAAAGCTAAAATGCAAGCAACAGATAATAAACATAATTTTAACTCTGTATTCAAAAAGCTGGGGGTTTCTGATTCGAATACGATCAGTAAACCGGACCAAAGGGGTTAAGCTAAGGTTCGAATACGACCATATAGCCCCCCAGTGGCTTTGGCGTTGCGCCGATCAAGAGGGTACCGAGAGCTATGTTCTCTTTGGTTCGAATACGACCTATGTTTGAACAGGAAGCCCCCAAATGACCTTGAGAGGTTTTTAACGACCCTGATTCGAATATGATCCAAGTCGGACTCAAAAGGGGTTAAGCTATGATTCGGATACGATCAAGAAGCCCCCAAGTGAGTTTGGCCTTGAGCCGATCAAGAGGGTTACGACAGCTATGTTCTCTTTGGTTCGAATACGACCTATGTTTGAACAGGAAGCCCCCAAGTGACCTTGAGATTTGCAGCTAGATTCAGATACGATCATAAGCCGGACTAAAAAGGTTAAACTTGATTCAAATATGATCAGCTCCTTAATAGTCATTTGTAAGTAAGAAATAATAAAGATGTATAGTCTGTGAAAAGAAAGGAGACCGATGGTCTTACTTTATTGCTTATCATAATATATACAACGTGAACGTATGTACATGTTGAGAGCCGGTGGCTCAGGTGTAATATGGCCGAAGTTGAGCAATGTTCCATGGCCGGCGGGTCTCCTCTTCCGACTTACGTGAGTCTGCATGCTCTCGAACGTCAATGAGGTAGTAGGACCCATTGTTTAAATTTTTACTGACCACAAAGGGTCCTTCCCAAGGTGGGGATAACTTGTGTGCATCTGAAAGATCTTGGATGAGCCGGAGCACCAAGTCGCCTTTCTGAAAAGTCCTGGACTTAACCCGGCGGCTGTGATAACGACGCAGGTCCTGTTGATAAATTGCTGACCGCGTCGCTGCTAAGTCTCTTTCTTCATCCAACAAGTCAAGCGCATCCTGTCTGGCTTTTTCATTGTTAGCTTCAACATAAGCCGCCACACGGGGCGAGTCATGACGGATGTCACTAGGCAACACTGCTTCTGCTCCATAAACCATGAAGAAGGGTGTGTAACCCATAGACCTGTTAGGTGTAGTATTGATACTCCATAGCACTGAAGGCAATTCCTCTACCCAACAACCCGACATTCGCTGTAAAGGAACCATAAGCCGGGGTTTTAGCCCTTTCAGAATTTCCTGATTGGCTCTCTCGGCTTGACCATTGGATTGAGGATGAGCTATAGAAGAAACATCAAGCCGGATGTGCTCTCGCTGACAAAATTCTTCCATAGCCCCTTGGCATAGATTTGTACCATTGTCTGTGATAATACTGTGTGGAAAACCGAAACGGAAGATTACTTTTTTCATGAACTGAACCGCCGTGGCTGCATCACACTTACTCACAGGCTCTGCCTCAACCCATTTGGTGAACTTATCAACAGCCACCAAGAGATGCGTCTTTTTATCCTTAGACCTTTTAAAAGGTCGCACCATGTCAAGTCCCCAGACTGCAAACGACCAAGTGATTGGAATCATCCGGTGCTCTTGAGCCGGCACATGCGCTCGTCGTGCAAATTTTTGACATCAATCACATCTACTGACCAGATCTTCGGCATCAGCGTGAGCCGTCAACCAGTAAAAACCGTGACGAAACGCCTTTGCCACTAAAGATTTTGACCCGGCGTGATGACCACAATCGCCTTCATGGATCTCACAAAGGATTTCTTGGCCTTCTTCGGGGGAAACACACTGTTGAAACACTCCGGAAACACTATGATGAAATAACTCTCCATCCAAAATCATCATGGACTTAGACCGCCGGGTTATCTACCGAGCTAGGGTCTCATCCGCTGGCAACTCTCCCCGGGTCATGTAAGCCAAGAACGGCACCGTCCAATGTGGGATGACATGAAGAGCCGCCACCAACTGCGCCTCCGGGTCAGGAACATCTAAATCTTCTTCTGTGGGCAACTTGACAGAGGGATTATGCAAAACATCTAAAAAGGTGTTGGGTGGTACCGGCTTCCGCTGAGACCCCAAACATCTTAAAGCATCAGCTGCTTCGTTCTTTCGACGGTCAATGTGTTCCACCTGATAACCTTTAAAATATCCTACAACAGCATCGACCTCTCGGCGATAAGCCGCCATGAGAGGGTCTTTGGAATCCCATTTGCCAAATACTTGTTGAGCCACTAGATCTGAGTCACCAAGACATCTGACCCGGCTCAAGCTCATCTCCTTTGCCACTCGAAGACCATGGAGCAATGCTTCATACTTTGTTGCGTTGTTAGTGCATGGAAACATCAACCGTAACACATAACAAAATTTATCACCTTGTGGGGAAGTTAATACGACTCCAGCCCCCGAGCCTTCCAATTGCCTGGATCCATCAAAATGAATAGTCCAATATGTGTTGTCCGGCTTCTCTTCTGGCATCTGCATCTCTGTCTAGTCATTGATGAAGTCAACCAGGGCTTGAGACTTAATTGCAGTACGTGGAACATACTTCAGCCCATGAGACCCAAGCTCAATTGCCCACTTGGCAACTCGCCCTGTGGCTTCTCTATTTTGAATAATTTTTCCCAAAGGAGCAGAGCTAACCACAGTGATTGGATGTCCCTGAAAGTAATGCTTAAGCTTCCGACTTGCCATGAACACCCCATAAACAAGCTTCTGCCAATGTGGATATCGTTGCTTACATTCAATTAGCACTTCGCTGACATAATAAACCGGCTGCTGAACCGAATGCTCTTTGCCAACCTCCTTGCGCTCTATCACCATAGCCACACTAATAGCCCGTGAGTTGGCAGCCACGTATAACAATAGCGGCTCTTTCTCAATTCGGGCAGCTAGGACCGGCGGCTCAGCCATTTGTGCCTTCAGATCCTCAAAAGCAGCGTTCGCAGCATCGCTCCAAACAAAAACATCTGTTTTCTTAATAAACTGATATAGAGGCATAGCCTTTTCCCCTAACCGGATTATGAACCGGCTCAAAGCAGCCACACGACCCGCTAGTCGTTGAACATCATTGACGCAGGTTGGTTTGGCGAGAGATGTAATTGCCTTGATTTTCTCCGGGTTAGCTTCAATACCTCGGTTAGACACTAGAAAACCCAAGAGCTTGCCGGCTGGCACTCCAAAAACACACTTGGCCGGGTTAAGCATCATCTTGTAAACTCGAAGATTATCAAAAGTTTCTTTCAGGTCTGTGACCAAGGTTTCCTCTTCCCTGGATTTCACCACTATATCATCCACATAGGCATGAACATTGCGCCCAATTTGATTGTGAAGACAATTCTGCACACACCGCTGGTAAGTTGCCTGGGCACTCTTATGCCCAAAAGGCATAGACACATAGTAGAAAGCCCCAAAAGGAGTTATGAAAGCTGTCTTCTCTTGATCCTTAACTGCCATCTTAATCTGACGATAACCGGAATAAGCATCTAAGAAACTCAATCGTGCGCAACCCGCCGTAGCATCAATGATCTGATCAATACGGGGAAGAGCAAAAGGATCAACCGGACAAGCCTTGTTCAAATCTGTATAATCCACACACATACGCCAGGTGCCATTCTTTTGGAGTACAAGCACTAGGTTAGCTAACCATTCTAGATGAAAGACCTCCACAATGAACCCGGCTGCCAAGAGCCGGGCCACTTCTTCTCCGATGGCCTTGCGCCTTTCTTCATTGAACCGCCGGAGAAATTGTCTGACAGGTTTAAACTTTGGATCGATATTAAGACTGTGCTCAGCGAGTTCCCTTGGGACACCCGGCATGTCTGAAGGTTTCCATGCAATGATGTCCTGGTTCTCACGGATGAACTCGATGAGCGCGCTTTCCTATTTCGGATCCAAGTTTGCGCTGATGGTGAACTGTTGGATGAATCGCCAGGCACAAAGTCAACCATCTTAGTGTCATCATCTGATTTGAATTTTAACTCTGGCTCATGTTCTATTGTTGGTTTCTTTAATGACGTCATGTCCGCCGGGTCAACATGATCCTTGTAGAATTTCAACTCCTCTGTTGCACAAACAGATTCAGCATAGGCAGCATCACCTTCTTCACATTCCAAAGCTATCTTCCGGCTCCCATGGACTATAATGGTGCCCTTGTGACCCGGCATCTTGAGCTGCAAATATACGTAACACGGTCGAGCCATGAACTTGGCATAAGCCGGCCGCCCAAACAGAGCATGATATGGGCTTTTGATCTTAACCACTTCAAAGGTTAATTTTTCTGCCCTGGAGTCATATTCATCCCCAAAGGCTACTTCCAGCTCGATCTTACCAACTGGGTATGCCGACTTACCAGACACACACCATGAAAAACAGTGTTGGATTGTTTAAGTTTACTAAAGTTCTGGATGAACCGTGCTTTCAACTCTGCCCATGAGCCGATAGAATTGGGTGGCAATCCCTTCAACCAGGTCCGAGCTGTTCCATCCAACATCATGGTAAAATACTTGGCCATTACAGCATCGCTAACCTCCAACAGCTCCATAGCCATCTCATAACTCTCAATCCAAGCCCCCGGCTGTAAGTCAGCCGTGTAATTAGGCACTTTACGAGGCCCCTTGAAATCCTTGGGCAACCGCTCATTGCGTATGGCTGGGACCAGGCAAGGCACACCTCTGGTTCTTGTGGCCACTCCTGCCTCAACCGAGGTTGCTGGATAAGCCAGAAAGGTTTGGTGAGCCGCCTGCTCAGCTGCTATCTGAGCCGCCCGTTCCGCCTCTTGACGAATCCTCTCCTGATCCGCCAAGTTAAGGGCTCCAGCCTGCACCGGCTCATGCCTATATGGCCGGTTGTGGCGTGGATCATTACTTGACATCTCTGCGGACTCCATGTGCCTACTGTAACTTGGGCTCCGTCTTAGGTGAGGAGTTGAATGAATCCTGTCTCGACTGTAGGAGTATGCATCCTGCTGGGCCAAAGCTGTCTGAAGTAGCTCTCTTACCCTCCGGGTTTCAATTGCTGCTGGCGAGTCGCCTTCCATTAGGAGAGCCGCCAAACAAGCCGACGCTACGATGAGATTTTCCATAGGATTAGAGAAGTGACCTGGTGGTGTTGATACATAACGAGGAGGAGCCGTATTCATGCGAGGCGGCTCCATGGTGCGTGGCTGAACTGGTGCACCGGGCGTCGTGACCCGGTTTGCCTCTGGAGGGTTGCTCCCCCAAGCTCCGGGTGCATGGAACAGGTTCCTCGGATCCACCATTAGAGGTAGACGCGACTGAGTTTTCTGATGCCTCCTCCTCATGACCTCGTTTGATGCATTAAGATCCACCGAGAGCCGGAAGTTTCCGCTTGAAGCTGCTGAGCCCGAGCATCCAAAGCTGCTCATTCTGCTGCCATCCGGGTCTCCTCCGCGGCTAGATTTTCTTTAGCTTGCACCATCTCCTCCCGCACGCGTGCTACTTCCGCGTCATGCTGGGCTTTATCCGCCGGTTCTACCGCAGCGGTTAACAGAGTCGTCAGCTTATCCGTGAGGTCCATTAAAATCTGAGCCGGGGGGTGCGCGGGGTCTCCTGACCCGGCTGCTGCCGACCCGGTAGCTGTTGCTGCCGCTGCGGTGGAGTTCTGCCCGGGCTACGTCCCCGCCATGAAGACTCCGGCCCAATTCGGCGGCTCAAGGGGGTCTGGAATACTGCTGCCATTGGAATAGCCCCCGAGCATGCCGTCTTGCAGTTGGTACAATGAGTCCATCTCACCTGTTGATGATGCAGTATCATAGCAGATGGCCGTTTCCCCGCCTTCCATCGATCCTTCGGAGTATTCACCGCCGTGGATGCAGCCCACGAAGGCATGCTTCACGACAGATTTAACACGGGCAGGCCTGACGCACTGAGCCATTTCGATGAGGTTGGTGTGGACGTCCGGCTCCGGGCCGACTCGCTGATCCGGCCGATGAAGACGTGAATTCCGCCGAAGGGGACCCAGTACCCATACTCGATCGAGCCGGCCTCGGGGCCCCAGCCTTCGTCGTCGATGTAGAGTTTGCCGCGACGACTCCTGGTCATCCGACCCACAGCGTATCCCTTGAGCCCTTCGAAGTTGCCCTTTAAGAACTCAAATCCACCCTGCGCAGGCCCCACGGTGGGCGCCAGCTGTCGTGGAGTTGACACGGCAGATGTCCTAGAGCAAGGACTTAGTCGTAGGGCCATCGCACTAGGAAGCTTAAAGGGGTTGATCGGGACAAAGGACACACGAGAGAGTTTTTATACTAGTTTGGCCCCTTACGATGAAGGTAAAAGCCTACGTCTAGTTGGGATTGGTATTGCTGAGGTTTCGATCTCCAAGAGGCTCAACTCACTGGCTTGGTTATCGACTTGGTTGTTTCTTGCCCTAAACCGCCACTGGGTCGTCCCCTTATATACACGGGTTGACGCCTGGTGGCCTACAGAGTCCCGACCGGCTCATAATCGTGTCCATCTCGGTGACTTCCTTTACATGCCTTTCTTTACAAGTATTTCCTTACATACGGCGGTTTACAGTATCAGGCCTTAAGCCGCCCCCAGGCCTTTGGGCCTTCTATACATTTAGTAAACTACCATCTTGAATGTTTATCGGGCTTCTTCTGTAACCCGCCATTGGGCTGACCCGGCCCCTCCTGGGTGGGTCATACTGGTAGTAATATCCCTAACAATTAACGACTAGATAGAGTTGTAGATGCCAGAGAGGAACTAGACAACACATATTGGATGATTCATTTTGATGGGTCCAAATAGTTGGAAGGCTCGGGGGCTGGAGTTGTTTTAACTTCTCCTCGAGGGGTCAAGTTTTGTTATGTGTTGCGGTTGATGTTTCCTTATACCAACAACACAACAAAATATGAAGCCTTGCTCTATGGTCTTCGAATGGCTAAAGAGATGAGTCTGAGCCGGGTCTGGTGCCTTGGTGATTTAGATTTGGTGGCTCAACAGGTGTCAGGCAAGTGGGATTCCAAGGATCCTCTCATGGCGGCTTATCGCCGCGAGGTCGACGCTGTTGCAGGGCATTTTAAGGGTTATCAAGTGGAACACATTGGCCGCAGAAAGAACGAAGCGGCCGATGCCTTAAGCCGGTTGGGATCTCAGCGTAAGCCGGTACCCCCTAACACCTTTTTGGATGTTTTACATAACCCGTCCGTTAAGTTGCCTACAAAGGAAGATTTGGTCATTCCTGACCCGGAGGCACAGTTAGTGGCGGCTACTCATGTTATTCCAGATTGGACAGTATCGTTCCTGGCTTACATGTCCCGGGGCGAGTTGCCAGAGGACGTGACCCTGGCCCAACAGATAACCCGGCGGTCCAAGTCAATGATGATTTCTGACGGAGAGTTGTATCATCGCAGCATCACATGAGTGTTTCAGCGTTGTGTTTCTCCTGAAGAAGGTCAAGAAATGCTTCGTGAGATCCATGAAGGGGATTGTGGTCATCATGCTGTTGACGCTCAAAAGTGGCACGATCATAAAGCAGCATGCCGGGGCGAAAACCTTGCCGGGGTAAAATCTTGCCGGTGTGGAAAGCTTGCTGGCACAGAAAGATCGCCGGTGTGAAGCTTACCGGTGTGAAATCTTGCCGGGGGAGAAACCTTGTCAGGAAGGAACCCTTGCCGGAGTACAAACCTTGCCGGAGTGAAACTTTGCCGGTGTGGAAGCTTGCCGGTGTGAAATCTTGCCGGGGGAGAAACCTTGTCAGGGAGGAACCCTTGCCGGAGTACAAACCTTGCCGGAGTGAAACCTTGCCGGTGTGAAAGCTTGTCGGGTAGAAACATTGCCGGTGTGGAAAGCTTACTCGGATGGAAAACTTGCCGGGTTGGAGGCTGTGATAGTCAATCGAACGAGAAGTTGAAGATGGGCCCAAAAGGTTATTCAGATGATCTCGGATGGAAAAATGATCTACAGGGGTTGTCTTCGCCTCGTCGAAACGATCGATTTTGATATAAAAGTCGTTCAAATCCGAGTTTGTATGCAAAAGTTAGAGCAATCGGAGTGCAGCCCTGTCACGAGGCGAGATGTGGCGCGCCCCACCAGACACATGTCTGACGGGTAGCGCGAGGAAATAGCCTGTGTTGCGAGACCGATATGACCATCAAGATGATCTCTGATCAAAAAACCTTCAACATGAAAGTTGTTCGTCTCGTCGAAATGGTCAAGATTGCTTTTGGGCTTGTTTTTATCCGAGATCGTTTACCACCGCAAAAAAGACCCGCAAGGTGAAGCCAGTTTAAACCGAACAGTTTTGGAAAGTTTGGATAAACCAGTCCGAATTTGACTAGGGTTTTGGACGTGAATTGATGTAATTTTCTTGTAAGGAAAGCCTAGATAAATCCTTTGCTTGTACGGGAAGTCCAGCCGCCTCTTATATATGCTGGGGGTGACGGCCGATTGAAACAACACCAATCGAACCAATCTATCAATTACACTTTTGTGTTCATCTACTTTTATCTCTCCCTTGTATCTTTTCTTCTCGTTCTTCGCTAGTTCTTCATGCTGGAGGGCTGCGGATCCACGAGGCTCTAGGGGCAAGAGAATCGACCTAGGGCAGCCCATAGCCGCCGCAATCCCTGATGGGGTCCCTCCCGGGTGCGTGGGGTTTCGGGTCTGCAAAGCGCCCGCCGATTGTCTTGCGTATCGCGCTGTCGGTCGGGTCTCCTTCGACGTGAGCTGCGGTGCATCACCCCGGTGTCGAGGGTACACGTGACGTGTTTGTGTGTCAACACACTTTTTGGCGACTCCGCTGGGGACGAAGCTTCGAACGGTCGCTGGCCCGTTCTTGCTGCGAAGAGATCGTCATCAAGTTGCTGAAATCTACAAAGGTAGTATGAATACCGAATTCCCCTTTGTAGATGCAAATAATTCATATGTTGTTGCTGGATCTCCTAATGAGCATAATGTATCGGCTAGCCCTAGTTTTATCAATCGTGCATCTAATTATGCGCAAGGGCCGATGCAAAACAATTTTCATGCTTCAAATTTTTATGATTTTAGCAACGTACAACATATGTATCCAAACTCTCATGCATCTACAACCCCACAAATCCATATGCCGATGAACAACATGATGGGTTTGGTTAATCAATTTGAAATACCTCATGTTAAAATTTCCAATAGCATACAAGAAAGTGTTTCACCTTTTTATTCATCGGCAACTAATTTGCAATATGTGAATCCAACCTTGCCAATGGATGGGAGAATTGGCCATTCTACTACTAGCTATTCGGCCAGTTACTCTCAACCATCATATGCTACACCTCATGTTAGTAATTTTTCAGCACCGTATGCAACTGTAGATGTTCATAATTCGGCCCCGCATCTTCGTGGTCACAGCCGAATAAGTGAAAATTTTACAGGAACACATGTGCCGTCATCAAATACTGTAGCATATAATGCATACTCTACGCAATTCAAGAATTTTGGCAACACTCACGAAACATTGCCGAAAGAATCTGAAAGCGTTGCGGAGCAATCCCTTCCAGAAGCGGTTGTGGCTGCATTAAAAAAGATCTTGGCACAAAACAAGAGGATTAGTGCTCTTTGCCTTGAACAATATGAAAAGGGGTTGTTTCCTGATTATGCTACAATAAAAGCTCGAGTTTTGCAAGAAGATGAATCTTTGCCAATTGATAAAATTGGCGAGCAAAAATATGGTTTTACAACAATGCATATGCCTTCACCTAATACTACATCATATTATACAGCCCCTACACAATTGCAAAGTTTCAGCAACACCCATGTGCCATTGCCGAAAGAATCTAAAAGCATTGGGGGACAATCATATCCGAAGTGGGCTGAAATTGAGAAAAAGATTAAAGCCAATTTCGTCGCTCGCCGCCAGAAACAAAAAGAAACATAATTGGCTCAAGTGAAAGAAACATTGCCAATTGGTAGAAGCAATGTAAAGAAAGATGATTCAGAACATGAAAGTACTCCGGTTAAAAGAGCCGAATCAAGAAGTATATATTCTGAATCCATCAAATGCAAAGAGGCAAGCATTATTGAGAAAGGGCATGGCAAGCATATCAAAGCGACCATACTTGATTTTTCTAAAGTTAATGGAACCTACTTCCTGCCCTATGAGTTTTGTGCCAGAGAAATTGATAAACTTCAAGGACAAGAACAAGTAGCCAAACAAAGTTCGGCCGACAAAAATCTTCAATATAATGATGCACGGAATCAAGAAAAAGATGATGAAGAAGCGTTGGGGAGCCATCCAAAGGCGGAGCAAGATATTGTTCAAGTCACAACACCATCGTGCTCTCCCAACATATTTGGAGAGGTATGTTTAGCAAGTAATTTACCTATTTTCCGATTTGGTCAGGACTTTATTGTTGATGCATCTATTAGAAAAATCCTCATAAGTAATTTTGAAAGACCAATGAAGAAGGGTAATTTACTTGCTAGAAATAAAGTTCTTATTGAGCATATCGGTCAACCCATTACGCCATTTATAAAGACCGATAGTGACTTATTATTACAGCCAAAGCTTTCCCCATTGCTTTATCTAAAGTTCATATCTATTTGGGTAGCTTTTCTTATTTCATACTTGGCTTGCACTTGGTCTCAATTGAGACATGTGTGTTCTAACTATTTTCGTTTTAGAAATTTAAAGCCAAGATTAAATTCTATTGAGAAAACCGATGCTAGTATAATATCTTACCCAAAGACATCGGAGATAGAGTGCAAAACACAATGCATAACCGAATGGTGTGATGCAAAATCTGAACCATTCGTTTGCTTACTTCCAAAGCCGTTCTCAGAGCAAGATCGGCTAGAAAACAAGAAGTATACCTTCAATTCAAGCATGTGTGATCAAATATTTGATTTGTTGCTGAAAAATAATTACATTACAATTATTGATCACCATGTTAAGCCATCAATCCAAGGACGAATGTATTGTAAGTTGCATGATTCATCCAAGCATAATTTTGAGGATTGCAACATGTTTCGTCAAATAGTTAAATCGGCCATTGAAAAAGGACGATTGAAGTTTGTTGAAACACCAAGAGATGACCAGTCTATTCTGATTGGTCCCGATGGCAATTTTTTTTGCATCGGCTGCTTCGAGCTGATCCATTTAAAGAGAAGGTAAAAACTGCAGGTGATGGGATCAAGCTTTCAAGTAAAGAAGTTGTTGAAGAGCATAATGAACATAATCTTGAGGGTGAGAATTCCATCGAAGCTACAATGGAGACGCCAAGGACTGTGGGGCAGCAAGCAAATCCAACAATCGATGAAAGCAAACCAAAAGAAAACAAAGGCCGAAATAAGCGCAAGTGTAAAAGATCAAAAATCACCTTCGCTGAACTATTGGAGAAATATCAGAAGAAGAGTGAAGAGAAGAATGCTTATCGGCCCAATCATGCAAAGAAACCAAGATCACCCCAAGGCGCAAATATGAGGATCGGTATTGGCAAAGTGAGAGTTTCAATGCAACATATTCATATCCTTATTTTGGGACGCCAATGCCAATGCCGTGGATGTCTCCCTATGCTCATGTAGATCCGTGTTCATCATGGGACATGTATGATACAAGGGCACATTCTCCATCTTATTTTAGACCATCTCACCAATATTATGCAGCTCCGAGAAGATCAACATTTGAACAGTCGCATGTTAAAGACCGTTTCAATTATAAGGAATCGGTCCGGACACCACAGATGAAAAAAGAGGTGGTCAAGCAAGTCTACAGCGTGAAAAGAGATGGTTGTAAGTGTGCTACTTCAGATTTGATCTCAAATAATAAAGAGCCAATTAAAGTGTTGACATTGGCTACAAAAGGCAATGAGACGAAGCTACCAATTATTGAGAGTCAAAGTGCCAAATATGAAGAAAAGAAGTTGAGAGTGCACAAGGCCAAAAAGGAATCATAGCCGAGATGCCCACTCGGCTTATCGTATTGGCAAAAGAGGGAATTACACAAACTTAGTGCACAAGAACTTGAAGAAAGGAACATGGCATGGGTTCCCAAAGGAAGTGCTCAAAATAAGAATTATGTGCAAGCCTCCATTACAAGAAGTGCGGCAAAAGTGAAGAAGGAAAAGAGTAAAAACTATGAAGGACCAAGCCGAAGGTTTCAACATCTTTGGTCTACACATTATCCATATTCTTCAACTATGCCGTTAACGCCTAGGCCATGGAATTCGTCATCAGGTATGATTGGTAACCCTCAATGGGCTTATTTTAATCCATGGATGCAATATAATTTCTTGCGTCATGAAAGGGTATTACCAAGTCACTATACATTTGATTAGCTACAAGCTTGTTGCTGATCCAAAGGGCCGAAATACTTGTCATTTCATTTGTTTATTTCGGCTATATGTGCTTTGAATGAAGTTTACATGGTAATGGCCGATGATATTTATCTATCGTCCTAAGAGTATGTCAATGCATGGCCAGTGTAGTATTCTAATATAGTCCTTAGTTTGATTGGAGAGCGAGACAAGGTACGTTCTCATGAAAATTTATTTGTATGCCTATATTATGATTGAATGGAGTTGAGACATCATGACCGATGTCATTGAATATATGCTACATAGACCAATCCATAGCTGCAGAATTGGTTGGTGGGCTTATACTTTGTTTGGATATGATTTGGCTTATGCATCTTTGAGATCTATAAGAGGCCAAATCATAGTTGATTTTGTTACTGAACATCGGATTAGTGTCATGCATAATATTAATATTAGCCTTGTCTCTCTAGTACTATGGAGATTATGTTTTGATGGTTCAATTCATAGCAATGGCCAAAGTGTTGGTGTTGTTTATATATTTCTTTATGGTACAATTTTTTTTGAAGCCTCGTGCCGCTTAGAATATTTTTATGCACGATTAATCAAGGCCGAATATGCATTGTTATTCGGATTGACTCTTTTACTTGCTATAGGTGCTATACATATTGAGGCTTTTAGTGATTCGTTATGAGTAGTGCAACAAATATCCAAGGGTTATCAATGTGTTTTGACGAATCACTTATAGTTTATCTTGGGTTATGTCTAGATGAAGAATTTACCTTGGGTTGCATTAAAATTGTTCATATATTTAGACATGACAATTGGAGAGAGTTGGCATAGCAAGCATCCGGCTACCATGTCCATCATATTGTATTGCATTTCTCTCAATAGCCGATGCTTAGTCTCGTCAACATAGGTAAGGCCGAACCGAAGTCCACAACTTCGGCCACTAATGAAATTTTTATACAGGCGAAAGTAAGGATTGGAGAAAGTTTATTGTTGATTGTCTACAAAATCCTAGCAAAGGGTGAACAATATGGTTCGGAGGATGACATTGAGATACATATCTATGGAACTTTATCACCGGATTGTTAATGAAGGTGAGAAGGTTTCACCCAAGTTTGCATCAGAAAGTTCACACAAGACATGGCCGATATATACTTATCGTCCTAAGAACATATAAATGGTCGATGGAGTGTTGACATCGTCCTTAGAACAAACTTGGTACAAGTATTTTTAGGCACGCTAGCTTAACCAAAAAACAGGGGGCATGTGTTGACGCTCAAAAGTGGCACGATCATAAAGCAGCATGCCAGGGCGAAAACCTTGCCGGGGTAAAATCTTGCCGGTGTGAAGGCTTGCCGGTGTGGAAAGCTTGCCGGCATAGAAAGATCGCCGGTGTGAAGCTTGCCGGTGTGAAATCTTGCCGGGGGAGAAACCTTGTCAGGAAGGAACCCTTGCTGGAGTGAAACCTTGCCGGTGTGGAAGCTTGCCGGTGTGAAATCTTGCCGGGGGAGAAACCTTGTCAGGGAGGAACCCTTGCCGGAGTACAAACCTTGCTGGAGTGAAACCTTGCCGGTGTGAAAGCTTGCCGGGTAGAAACATTGCCGGTGTGGAAAGCTTACTCGGATGGAAAACTTGCCGGGTTGGAGGCTGTGATAGTCAATCGAACGAGAAGTTGAAGATGGGCTCAAAAGGTTATTCAGATGATCTCGGATGAAAAAATGATCTACACGGGTTGTCTTCGTCTCGTCGAAACGAATGATTTTGATATAAAAATCGTTCAAATCCGAGTTTGTATGCAAAAGTTAGAGCAATCGGAGTGCAGCCCTATCACGAGGCGAGATGTGGCGCGCCCCACCAGACACATGTCTGACGGGTAGCGCGAGGAAATAGCCTGTGTTGCAAGACCGATATGACCCTCAAGATGATCTTTGATCAAAAAACCTTCAACATGAAAGTTGTTCGTCTCGTCGAAATGGTCAAGATTTCTTTTGGGCTTGTTTTTATCCGAGATCGTTTACCACCGCAAAAAAGACCTGCAAGGTGCAGCCAGTTTAAACCGAACAATTTTGGAAAGTTTGGATAAACCAGTCCGAATTTGACTATGGTTTTGGACGTGAATTGATGTAATTTTCTTGTAAGGAAAGCCTAGATAAATTTTTGCTTGTACGGGAAGTCCAGCCGCCTCTTATATATGTTGGGGGTGACGACCGATTGAAACAACACCAATCGAACCAATCTATCAATTACACTTTTGTGTTCATCTACTTTTATCTCTCCCTTGTATCTTTCTTCTCGTTCTTCGCTAGTTCTTCATGCTGGAGGGCTGCGGATCCACGAGGCTCTAGGGGCGAGCGAATCGACCTAGGGCAGCCCATAGCCGCTGCAATCCCTGACGGGGTCCCTCCCGGGTGCGCGGGGTTTCGAGTCTGCAAAAGCGCCCACCGACTGTCTTGCGTATCGCGCTGTCGGTCGGGTCTCCTTCGACGTGAGCTGTGGTGCATCACCCCCGGCGTCGAGGGTACACATGATGTGTTCGTGTGTCAACACATGCCGGGTCAAAGTCTCTTGTGTCCAAAGCTTTTCGTCATGGTTTTTACTAGTTAACGGCTCACGCTGATGCAGATGATCTGGTCAGTAGGTGTGATGGATGTCAAAAATTTGCATGACGAGCGCATGTGCCAGCTCAAGAGTTGCGGATGATTCCAATCACTTGGCTGTTTGCAGTTTGGGGGCTTGACATGGTTGGACCTTTCAAAAGGTCTAAGGATAAAAAGACACATCTTTTAGTGGCAGTTGACAAATTCACAAAATGGGTTGAGGCAGAGGCAGTGAGTAAGTGTGATGCAGCCACGACGGTTCAATTCATGAAAAATGTGATTTTTTGCTTTGGTTTTCCACACAGCATTATCACTGACAATGGCACTAATTTGTCCCAAGCTGCTATGGAGGAGTTTTGTCAACGTGAGCATATCCAGCTTGATGTTTCTTCCGTAGCCCACCCTCAATCTAATGGTCAGGCTGAGAGAGCAACTCAGGAAATCTTAAAAGGTCTCAAGCCCCGGCTTATGGTTCCCTTACAACGGACGTTGGGTTGTTGGGTAGAGGAATTACCCTCGGTGTTGTGGAGTATCAGCACCACTCCTAACAGGTCTACATGTTATACACCTTTCTTCATGGTTTATGGAGTGGAAGCGGTGCTGCCCAGTGACATCTGTCATGACTCGCCTCGCGTGGCGGCTTATGTTGAAGCTAATAATGAACAAGCCCGACATGATGCACTTGACTTGTTAGATGAGGAGAGAGACTTGGCGGCGGCTCGATGAGCAATTTATTAATAGGACCTGCGCCGTTATCACAGCCGCCGGGTTAAGTCTATGACCTTTCAAGAAGGTGACCAGGTGCTCCGGCTCATTCATGATCTGTCGGATGCACACGAACTATCCCCGCCTTGGGAAGGACCTTTCATGGTTAGTAAGAATTTAATCAACGGGTCATATTACCTCATTGACGTTTGAGAGCACAAAGACTCACGTAAGTCGGAGGAGGAGACCCGCCGGCTATGGAACATTGCTCAGCTTTGGCCATACTACACCCGAGCTACCGACTCTCGTCATGTACATACTTTGACGTTGTATATATTATGATAAGTAATAAAGCAGGACCTCTGCCTTTTTCCTCTTCAAAGATCATATGTCTTTACTATTTTTATGACTATTAAGGAGCTGATCACATCTAAATCTAGCTTAACCTTTCTGGTCTGGCTTATGATCGTATTCGAATCTAGCTATAAATCTCATGATCACTTGGGGCTTCCTGTTCAAACATAGGTCGTATTCGAACCAAAGAGAACATAGCTATCGTAACCCTCTTGACCAGCTCAAAGCCAAACTCACTAGGAGACTTCTTGATCGTATCCGAATCATAGCTTAACCCCTTTTGGGTCCGACTTGGATCGTATTCGAATCAGGGTCGTTAAAAACCTCTCAAGGTCATTTGGGGGCTTCTGTTCAAACATAGGTCATATTCGAACCAAAGAGAACATAGCTGTCGGTACCCTCTTGATCGGCGCAACGCCAAAGCCACTAGGGGCTATATGATCGTATTCGAATCTTAGCTTAACCCGTTTGGTCTGGTTTACTAATCGTATTTGAATCAGAAACCCCCAAATTTCAGTTAAGAAGTTAATTTATGTTGTTTGAAATCTGCTATTTTGTTTTACTGGTCTTTGTTGTCTCAAATCTAAACGATCAGCACAGTTTTTTCACCGGCTTTACTATTTGACGATAAACCACCAAGGCATGATAGTCATCAGGCATATAGAAGCATTGACTTCTCAAAAAAAAAACTGGGTGTCAGGACCCCGACTCGATGTCACATCGATCTAGCCGGTAACACCTCATATCACTTTGCGGCCTCACGCACGGTATTCCCACGGGTGTCGCCTTACCTTTGCCCGGGACCGTTTGCGCCTTTTGGCTCACGTATATGATAGTGTCGCTAGCATCCATATGATAAGGAGCCCGGGCTGACATGACTAGTCGTAAACCCAAAGTGGCACAGACTTACAGGGACAGGCATCCATGACCCATCCTCGAACGTGTCGGTCATCAGCAAGTGGGTCCGGGCTGTAGCACTGGGCTAGCAGGACTCCGGTAAACTGGGCTGTAGCGGGCTAACAGGACTCCGGTACTCAAAGCGTGACATTTCCCCGAAGGGACAGACACAGGAACGAAGAAGGACACATGCCGGCCAGCCTAAGTGTTCCAGAGCAGTAGCAAGCTACCATGGCTCAGCGGTAACACTAGGAGACATTTCCCGGTAAGAGAGGCTACTAAAGATAAACAACTAGATAGTCAGATCCCACACATACCAAGCATTTCAATCATACACACAATATGCTCGATATGTGCAAATACAACGAAGCATCACAACATGACTCTACGACACAAGTACTTTATTTAAGGCTCAGGGAGCCATACATAACACACACAAAGGTACGGGTCTCACGACCCAACATACAAGTCATACAGTCATACAATCCAGCAGCGGAAGTACATTGTCTGAGTACAGACAACTAGTAAAATAGAAGAGGCTTGGAAAGCCTAGCTATACTACGTGGTCCATCACAAGCTCAGGGTCACCACCTGGGTCTTTAGCCTACTCGTTGATGTCAACGTCTACATAGAACCCATCAGAAGGGGTTGCAGCGTCTTCTGTAAAATGTAGATTATAGCAACATGAGTACAAAGGTACTCAGCAAGACTTACATCAGATCCTACATACATGCATATTATCAAGAAGGGTTGGTGGAGTTATTGCAGCAAGCCAGCTTTGACTCTTGGCTAGACTATCCTACGATACTCCAACTTGAAATGTTTTGCGCACACGAGTCCACTACTCACCACTTCAATACACTACCGAGGATCCACCTCCGTCTTCCTACGGAAGAGCCATCCTCGGCACTCACACTTATCTTGAGGCTTTTAGTAGTTTCCATTTACTTGTCTATGAACTGTATCGGCAACCAAGTAGTCCTTTACCGCGGACGCGGCTATTCGAATAGATTATGATAACCCTGCAGGGGTGTACTTCTTCATACATGTTTCCACCACTTAGCGTCTGCACACGACATGTGCTCGGCAGACTTCAAGCGAAAGCCGACGTGGGTGTAGACCACGACCTACCTAAACACTTAAGCCTCTAGTCCAGGTTTATCGCCTATTCAGGTTCCATCCGCAGGGAGTCCGGCCGAGGTTTCCCATACGGCCCCGAACGATGTGAACAGGGTTCCCGAGATACCTAACGGGTATCCGGTACACCCGGCCACGTACCTACCGCATCACAGCCCACCCCTACGGTCAGCGCTGTCCACGGCCTCCAGTAGGCTACAAACACCAGAAACTACTTGCAACTCCTGGACAGAGAGCTAGGGTGAATAAGAAGTCGAGCGGGGTCATATTTCAGGGCCCAATGCATGGTAGTAGCTGTATCTTAAATCACATATACAGATCTCGGTGCTTAGGGTCGGCTTCAATGAAACAACCCACCATGTACTCCTACATGGCCTCTCATCGATACCTTTACCAAATCGTGTTCACCACACCACTCTCATTACCGACATTAACATTTCACTCTAGCCCATCACCCAGATGAACCAGACCTGACACGACTCTAAGCATAGCAGGCATAGCAAGGTAGGAACAACACATACACATGGCTCAATCAACTCCTACACATGCTAGTGGGTTTCATCTAGTTACTGTGGCAATGACAGGTCATGCAGAGGAAATGGGTTCAACTACCGTAGCACACAGCAGTTTGAAACGCGTTGTCTTAATGCAGTAAAAGAGAGCAGGAGCGAGAACATGGGATTGTATCGATATGATCAAATGGTTGGTTGCTTGCCTGATGGTTCGATGCACTGATACGGTTCTTCGTTAGGGTAATCACGGTACTCCTCGGGGGCAGAACCTGTCGCAAAGGACATCGATACACAAGCATCACCAAACAATGTGCAACAATATGATGCATGCATGAAACATGGCAATATGAGTGTGTTGGGCTAATGCAACTAAAACCAGAAGGGTTTGAACAAATTTGAATCAAGGATTCAAATTTCAAACTCAAACATGGCCTCTTTTAAGTGCTTTTCTTGTTCTGCTTAAAACATCAATTTAACTTGTTTGATCATGCATGAAAATAGTACAGATGGATAGATTGGATTTTTCTGATCATTTTTCATATATAATTTGTCCAATTTGGAGTTACAGAATAAAAGTTATGAATTTTTGAAGTTTAAATAATATTCTGGAATTTCCTGATTTAAATTAAATCCAGAAATTATAATTATTGCGCCAGCATGACGTCAGCATGACGTCAGTGGTCAACTGTGGCTGGCTGGGGTCAAACCTGACGTGTGGGGGCCACACGTCAGTGACAGGGGGATTTAACAGAATTAAATTAATCCTAATTAGGGATTAGTGGCGCTGGGGCCCACTGGTCAGTGTCAGAGGGTTAACTAACAGTGGTTAGCGCTAATCCTAATTAGCTACAGGGCTGGGCCCACCTGTCAGGGACTCAGGGGGGTTCCTGCCGTGGTCAAAGTGGGTCAAACCCACCGGCGACATGACGCCGGCGAGGCCCGAGACGGCGGCGCGACGCGGGATCGCGCTACAGGGCACGGGCGAGGCCGTGCTTGGGCTCGTTGGAGAGCCCTTGCTCCCGCGCGTCGAACGGTGGTGGTGGCCGAGCCTGGGGTGGCCGGAGTCGACGGCGGCGAGCTCGGCTGCGGCCGCCGGAGTTCGGGTGCAGTCGGAATCGGTGTTGTAGGGGGTTTGGGGAGGCGTTGGTGTGTGCTACGTGCTCCTGGTGAGGTGTGGAGCACGATGGTGTGCTCGGTTGGGTGCTACGATGACCGTGGCCACGACGGCGACATCGCCGGCGGCGTGGAGCTCTCGGCCAAGGTGGGGCTAGGGCCTAGAGGTCGGGAGAGACCAGGGGAGAAGGGGGAAACGATCCGGGGGCTCACCGCGGAGCTGCAGGGATGGTTAGCGGGCTCGGGGACGCGCTGGAGACGACGAATTCGACGGCGACGATGGTCGGAGCCCGAAGAGGGGAACGGCGACGTGGCGGCGATGCAGGGCTTCCGGGGAGCTGTGGAGCGGTGGGGAGGAAGAGGGGGTCGTGGCGGAGCTTCTGAGCTAGTCGGGGGAGCGAGGGGTGGCCGGAGACGGCTGCTGTGACGAACGGCGGCGAGGATGGTGTTCGGCCGTGTGAGAGAGAGAGCGAGGGAGAGGAGGGAAGAGCCGGGGGAGAGTGAGAGAGAGCAGGGGGGAGGCGTGGCGTCGTCCAGGGGCATCGAGGCGAGGAGAGGAGGGCAGGCAGGCAGGGAGAGAGGTGGCGTGGCGCGGTGGCGCGCGCGCGCGCCGGCCACACTCCCCTCCCTCTGTCGGGACGAAGACGACAGAGGAGGGAGGTGGGCTGGGCCGGCTGCTGGCTGGGCCAGCCAGCTGGCTGGGCCGCACAGTGGAGGAGCCCAGGTAAGGTTTCCCTCTTTTATTTATTTCTGTTTTCTAATTTCTGACATTTGTTTTGATTTAAATAAAATATTAAATCATTTTATTAACTTATGCCCATTTTTGCAGGAGCTAGATATATTATTCCAGAGCTCCTTTATAATTGGCATAATATTTGGACATATATTAATATATATAATAAATATATTTCCAAAGCAAATATTTATGCATTAATTCCAAATGCCCAAAATAAATACCTATGAGCTCTTAAAATATTGGTTTGATTTTTTATCTCTGTCCAATATTTTCAGAGAGCAACATGAGCATTTTCTTGGACCTTTTTGGAGAAATTTTTATTTGGATCATTTTCAAAAATGATTCTGAGGGTTTCACAGATCCCCATTTCAAGTTTCTGATGAAAGAGTAAACATGATGCAACACTCTAATGCATGGCTAACTAGGATGTGACAACTCACCCCCACTCAAAAGAATCTCGTCCCGAGATTTGGGTTCCTCCGGGAAGAAGGCGGGATACTCGAGTCGAAGACGATCCTCCCTTTCCCAGGTTGCTTCATCCTCCGAATGGTGCGACCATTGAACTTTGAGAAACTTGATATTATGACGTCGGGTGGTACGTTCGGCCTGATCGAGGATACGAATGGGGTACTCTCGATATGTAAGATTATCTTGGAGATCAAGCGTTTCGTGGTCCACTTCACGGATAGGATCCGAGAAGCAACGCCTGAGTTGAGAAACGTGGAAGACATCGTGGACCCTGGAGAGGTGCGGAGGTAGTTCCAACTGGTAGGCAACTTCTCCTCGTTTGGCGAGAATGCGAAAAGGTCCAATGTAACGAGGAGCCAATTTGCCTTTGATACCGAAACGATGGGTTCCCTTCAGAGGGGTGACCCGAAGATAAGCCTTCTCGTCAACCTCGAAAGTCATAGCCTTATGTTTTCGGTCATATTGACTCTTTTGACGAGATTGGGCTGTTTTCAACTTTTCACGAACGATGCGAACTTGTTCTTCTGCTTCCTGAATCATGTCCGGGCCAAAGAATTGTCTTTCCCCGGTCTCTGACCAGTTAAGGGGTGTTCGACACCGTCGTCCATAGAGAACTTCAAAAGGGGCTTTACCCAAGCTAGATTGATAGCTGTTGTTGTAAGCGAATTCGGCAAATGGAAGGCACTTCTCCCAGTCCATTCCGAATGAGATAACAGAGGCTCGAAGCATGTCTTCTAGAATCTGGTTGACGCGTTCCACTTGACCACTCGACTGAGGGTGGAAGGCGGTGCTAAAGGAGAGACGAGTCCCCATAGCATTTTGGAAACTTTCCCAAAATCGAGAGGTGAAAAGACTTCCTCGATCCGAGTTAATTTCCAAAGGAACACCATGGAGAGACACTATTCGGGAGATGTACAAATCTGCCAGCTGACTAGCGGTTATACTCTCACGAACAGGTAAGAAATGGGCTACTTTGGAAAGACGATCGACCACGACGAAAATAGCATTATTCCCTCTCTTGGTCCTGGGAAAACCGGTAATGAAATCCATACCAATTTTATCCCATTTCCATTCAGGAATAGCTAAGGGTTGAAGGGTGCCAGCAGGCCGTTGGTGCTCTGCTTTTACACGACGACAGACGTCGCAATTAGCAATAAACTGAGCAATTTCTCTCTTCATCCTAGTCCACCAGAACCTCTGGCGTAGGTCCTGATACATCTTAGTACTACCGGGATGAATGGTGAGAGGAGATTCATGAGCTTCCTTAAGGATCAATTGCCGTAGATGCTGGTTCTTGGGAACCACTAGACGGTTCTCAAAGTACACAACACCATGATCATTTGTGGAGAAACAACTAGCACCTCCGCTAGCAATGTTCTCTTTGATTTTAGATATTCCCTTATCTCGCCTTTGGGCAGCGATGATTTGATCCGTAAGAGTAGGTTTTGCTACCAAGGTGGAAAGAAAACCTTGAGGTACAATGTGAAGGTTAAGCTTCCGAAATTCCTCATGGAGGAGCGGTTGACTTTGTTGTAACATCAGGTTGTTACAATAAGATTTACGACTTAGCGCATCAGCCATGACGTTGGCTTTCCCTGGGGTGTAAGTTATTCCTAAGTCGAAGTCTGTGATCAATTCAACCCAACGTCTCTGCCTGAGATTCAAATCCGGTTGGGTGAAAATGTACTTCAGACTTTGGTGATCAGTGAATATTTCGCAACGATTACCGAGGAGGTAATGTCGCCAGGTCTTAAGTGCATAGACTACGGCTGCAAGCTCTAGATCATGAGTAGGATAATTCTCCTCATGTGGGTGCAATTGCCGTGAAGCGTAAGCAATTACGTGTCGATCTTGCATAAGAATGCAACCTAGTCCTTGTCGCGAGGCGTCGCAGTAGATAACAAAGTCCTTGGAAAAGTCTGGCGGTACCAGTACGGGAGCAGAGGTCAGGCGTCTTTTCAGTTCCTGAAAGCTGTGCTCACATTGTGGAGTCCATTCGAACTTCTTATCTTTCTTGAGGAGTTCGGTTAGGGGTTTAGCAACTTTGGAGAAGTTCTCGACAAAGCGACGACAATAGCTCGCTAAGCCTAGAAAACTCCGAACTTGCTTGACCGATTCAGGTGGAGTCCAATTAAGGACGGCTTGAACTCGCTCAGGGTTAACAGCAATACCTTTACCAGATATTACATGACCCAGATAGGTCACTTCTGACAACCAGAATTCACATTTAGAAAATTTGGCATAAAGGCGATGCTCTCGAAGTTTCTTCAACACTAGCCTTAAATGTTCGGCATGTTCTTCCTCGTTCTTGGAGTAGATGAGTATATCATCGAGATAAACTACGACGAATTTATCCAAATACTCCATGAAGATTGAGTTCATTAACCGAGAAAAGGTGGCTGGAGCGTTGGTTAAACCGAAGGACATGACGGTGTACTCGTATTGGCCATAACGAGTAACAAAGGCCGTTTTAGGAATGTCCCCGTTTCTGATTTTGATTTGATGGTAGCCCAACCTCAAATCCATCTTGGAGAAGACTGAGGATCCAGCGAGCTGATCATACAGGTCGTTGATCCTGGGAAGCGGATATTTGTTCTTGATTGTGACCAAGTTGACAGGTCGGTAATCTACAACCATCCGGTCCGTACCATCCTTCTTCTTGACGAATAGGACGGGGCAAGCCCACGGAGATGAGCTAGGTCGGATGAAACCCTTTTTCAAGGACTCATCGAGTTGTTTCTTAAGCTCGGCTAGCTCTAGGGGTGCCATCTTGTAAGGTCTTCTAGCAATCGGAACGGTTCCTGGAATGAGGTCTATTACGAACTCAACATCCCTGTCAGGTGGAACACCTGGCAATTCCTCTGGAAAAACATCCGGGAAGTCACGGACTACCGGAATGTCCTCAAGGTCTGGCAAGGGGCTGGCGTTAAGAGAATATAATTGTCGCTTGGCTATTCGGGTCAAGACATTGACTATCTTCCCCGAAGGATGGGTGAGTTGAACAGTCCTAGAGAAGCAATCAATTTTGGCTTGATGAGCTGACATCCAGTCCATACCCAAAATGATATTAATATCTGAAGATTTAAGGGCTATCAAAGACGCGAGAAAGACAAGTCTGTCGACTTGGATTTCATTTCCATAACTTACCCTAGAGGTCTGCCATCTAGAACCAGGGGTAGAAATTTCCATAGTAGATGGCATGTCACAGAATGCAACGTTATGCAAACGAGCATAATTTTCGGATATAAAAGAATGAGAGGCTCCTGTATCGAAAAGAACAGATGCCGGGTGGCAATTAACAAGAAGCGTACCGAGAACGACGTTGGGATCCTCTTGAGCTTCTTCGGCAGAGATACAGTTGACATGGCCACGTGAAGCGGTGACCGGTTTAGCATGAAACACTTTCCCTGTCGGCTTGCCACGGCCAACAGCTTTAGCAGATTGATTGGGGTTGGTCTGGGGACACTCACGCATATAGTGACCAGATTCCCCACACTTGAAACAAGTCACGGAACTGGTACGTGGAGGAGCATTATTGATTGGACCCCCATAGGGCTTGGCTGGAGCAGACTGTTGAACGGGGCGAGGCGCCTGGAAAGATGGCCTCGGTGTGAACCTGGGTGGCAGGGCGGTGTTGGGTACCCACACGCGGCGCTTCTGGGGACCAGCACCGGATGAGGAACCCATATCACGGCCATGCTTGCGTGTTGCGTCATAGTCAGTCTGACCAGTTTCAGCACTGATGGCTTTGTTGACAAGTTTCTGAAAAGATGTGCACTCATGCAGACGGAGGTCGCGGCGAAGCTCAGGACTAAGTCCCTTACGGAACCTTGCTTGCTTCTTGGCGTCAGTAGAAACTTCCTCGGTTGCATATCGTGCGAGATTACCAAACTCCCTGCTATAAGCATCCACAGAAAGTCGGCCTTGGGTGAAATTGCAGAATTCCTCACGTTTACGGTCCATGAGACCCTCCGGAATGTGATGTTCACGGAAAGCCTCGCTGAATTCAGCCCAAGTAGTGACATGGCCCGCTGGGCGCATAGCTCCATAATTCTCCCACCATAGACTGGCGGGGCCTTCAAGATGATATGCAGCAAAGGTGACCTTGTCAGCCTCCGCTACCAGCGCGGAACGCAGTTTGTGAGAGATACTGCGAAGCCAGTCATCAGCGTCGAGAGGCTCGACGGAGTGGTGGAACGTGGATGGACGTAATTTGATAAAATCACTGAGTGACACCACGTTAGTCCTCTGATGGTGTGCTGTGTTCTGTTCAATACGCTCCAACAAACGGTTGGTCTCCCGCTTGTTTCTCTCAGCTTCCATCATAACCTCGGCTAGTGAAGGAGGATGAGGCAGATTTGCATCCCTGACTTCACTGCCTTCGGCCTGCTCTTGAGGAGCAGGGTTAGTGCGCGTGTTGACCATCCTAGGTAAACAAGACAATGATTTAGTCAGGATGATAAATTTCCGACATAGGATACATAATGTAAGGAATAACTCGGAATGCAAGATGATCATCCGTATGACATGGTAGATACAGAAACTGCTTCTTTTATTCCATCGTCATACACACCATACAGGGTTTAGTACAAGACCAAACAAAGTACTAATACGGTGAAAAGAGGATTACATCTCATCGGAGGCATCCCAAGCTCCTATACATTATTTTTCTACACCTCCGGAAAGAGTACAAACTAGGTCATATCCCACGAGTCACGCGGGACGATAGAAGACACAGCTAGTGCGAACTAGTGATACTACCACTAACTCAGACCGATCCGTAGTAGTCCTCGTAGAAGTCACCTTCATAGCCTGGAAGTTCAACATGATCATCCGGAAACAGACGGTCTCGCGGAGCTTGTGGACCATAGGGGCTAGGATGAGGCCTTGGACCAACAGACGGTGGCCTGCGGGGACCGCGAGGTGGGGTGATGCCTCCTACATCACGCCAAACCATCACGTCCGGCAGAGCAGATCTCACAGGATAGAGATCGCGCATATCTGAATATCCAGCTTGCACCGCCGGTGCGAACCGAGTCAAAGTGGCCCAGTGGTCAGCACGGGTATTGAAGAGCTCTAACCTTAAGGCCCGATTTTCACGGTCCTTATCCTCGAGCATCTCAGCAGTGGTGCGAGTCCGTGAATCCTCCTGAGTGGGGTCAGCATAAATAGCCTGGAGATACCCTTGTGCTCCCGGAAGTGATCCTGGCATATACCGGAAATCAGAGTCCCGAAATAAACCAGATCTGACTCGCATAATGGTCATCATAGAGTAGGCGGCGTCCTGCACAGCCATCTCAATAGTAACCCCGAGTCCATAGGAGCAGTGAAGAGGCTCGGTGGATCCAGGATAAGATGGAAATATCCTGACAGTGCAGAGATACTGGCTTTGATTAAAGTCTCGGAATTGCTCTTCGACCGTGTACTCAGGATACCAGCGGTATCCAGCCTCAGTCATTACCCTGACCAACTTGGCAGTATGGCCGGGTACATCTAGGCATCGAGTCAGGCGAACCACTTGATTGAGGTCGCGAGTGGCCATCTGAAAGCACAATCATAATGCAAGGGCATTAGAATTTCTAGCAAAATTTCGGCAGCATAACAGCTGTAAATGCTCAAAAAGGATTTTGAGACATTTGACAAAGGATTTCGTACACACTCAACATCATCATATCAAAGTTCTGAAACCATTCTAACAACATAATGTGGTAGTAGAACTGAACTAGGCTTGAACCATCAACTTATAAGGTACTACTGATTAGTAACTCGTGATCCTGATAGAGAGAACAGATCCTAATTCCTTAACCCCCGGTGGAAGAATGGACTGACTCAGATCAGAAGGTCATAAGATAAAGGAGTAAAAAGAGCCTTACGTTCCAACCCACAAACAATTCCCCTACATATAACTAAAGAATTTCTAGACTCAACATCGACCAGTTTGGCTTGGAGAACCTACAGGCAGTCCGGCTCTGATGCCAACGCTGTCAGGACCCCGACTCGATGTCACATCGATCTAGCCGGTAACACCTCATATCACTTTGCGGCCTCACGCACGGTATTCCCACGGGTGTCGCCTTACCTTTGCCCGGGACCGTTTGCGCCTTTTGGCTCACGTATATGATAGTGTCGCTAGCATCCATATGATAAGGAGCCCGGGCTGACATGACTAGTCGTAAACCCAAAGTGGCACAGACTTACAGGGACAGGCATCCATGACCCAGCTCGAACGTGTCGGTCATCAGCAAGTGGGTCCGGGCTGTAGCACTGGGCTAGCAGGACTCCGGTAAACCGGGCTGTAGCGGGCTAACAGGACTCCGGTACTCAAAGCGTGACATTTCCCCGAAGGGACAGACACAGGAACGAAGAAGGACACATGCCGGCCAGCCTAAGTGTTCCAGAGCAGTAGCAAGCTACCATGGCTCAGCGGTAACACTAGGAGACATTTCCCGGTAAGAGAGGCTACTAAAGATAAACAACTAGATAGTCAGATCCCACACATACCAAGCATTTCAATCATACACACAATATGCTCGATATGTGCAAATACAACGAAGCATCACAACATGACTCTACGACACAAGTACTTTATTTAAGGCTCAGGGAGCCATACATAACACACACAAAGGTACGGGTCTCACGACCCAACATACAAGTCATACAGTCATACAAACCAGCAGCGGAAGTACATTGTCTGAGTACAGACAACTAGTAAAATAAAGAGGCTTGGAAAGCCTAGCTATACTACGTGGTCCATCACAAGCTCAGGGTCACCACCTGGGTCTTTAGCCTACTCGTTGATGTCAACGTCTACATAGAACCCATCAGAAGGGGTTGCAGCGTCTTCTGTAAAATGTAGATTATAGCAACATGAGTACAAAGGTACTCAGCAAGACTTACATCAGATCCTACATACATGCATATTATCAAGAAGGGTTGGTGGAGTTATTGCAGCAAGCCAGCTTTGACTCTTGGCTAGACTATCCTACGATACTCCAACTTGAAATGTTTTGCGCACACGAGTCCACTACTCACCACTTCAATACACTACCGAGGATCCACCTCCGTCTTCCTACGGAAGAGCCATCCTCGGCACTCACACTTATCTTGAGGCTTTTAGTAGTTTCCATTTACTTGTCTATGAACTGTATCGGCAACCAAGTAGTCCTTTACCGCGGACGCGGCTATTCGAATAGATTATGATAACCCTGCAGGGGTGTACTTCTTCATACATGTTTCCACCACTTAGCGTCTGCACACGACATGTGCTCGGCAGACTTCAAGCGAAAGCCGACGTGGGTGTAGACCACGACCTACCTAAACACTTAAGCCTCTAGTCCAGGTTTATCGCCTATTCAGGTTCCATCCGCAGGGAGTCCGGCCGAGGTTTCCCATACGGCCCCGAACGATGTGAACAGGGTTCCCGAGATACCTAACGGGTATTCGGTACACCGGCCACGTACCTACCGCATCACAGCCCACCCCTACGGTCAGCGCTGTCCACGGCCTCCAGTAGGCTACAAACACCAGAAACTACTTGCAACTCCTGGACAGAGAGCTAGGGTGAATAAGAAGTCGAGCGGGGTCATATTTCAGGGCCCAATGCATGGTAGTAGCTGTATCTTAAATCACACATACAGATCTCAGTGCTTAAGGTCGGCTTCAATGAAACAACCCACCATGTACTCCTACATGGCCTCTCATCGATACCTTTACCAAATCGTGTTCACCACACCACTCTCATTACCGACATAACATTTCACTCTAGCCCATCACCCAGATGAACCAGACCTGACACGACTCTAAGCATAGCAGGCATAGCAAGGTAGGAACAACACATACATATGGCTCAATCAACTCCTACACATGCTAGTGGGTTTCATCTAGTTACTGTGGCAATGACAGGTCATGCAGAGGAAATGGGTTCAACTACCGTAGCACACAGCAGTTTGAAACGCGTTGTCTTAATGCAGTAAAAGAGAGCAGGAGCGAGAACATGGGATTGTATCGATATGATCAAATGGTTGGTTGCTTGCCTGATGGTTCGATGCACTGATACGGTTCTTCGTTAGGGTAATCACGGTACTCCTCGGAGGCAGAACCTGTCGCAAAGGACATCGATACACAAGCATCACCAAACAATGTGCAACAATATGATGCATGCATGAAACATGGCAATATGAGTGTGTTGGGCTAATGCAACTAAAACCAGAAGGGTTTGAACAAATTTGAATCAAGATTCAAATTTCAAACTCAAACATGGCCTCTTTTAAGTGCTTTTCCTTGTTCTGCTTAAAACATCAATTTAACTTGTTTGATCATGCATGAAAATAGTACAGATGGATAGATTGGATTTTTCTGATCATTTTTCATATATAATTTGTCCAATTTGGAGTTACAGAATAAAAGTTATGAATTTTTGAAGTTTAAATAATATTCTGGAATTTCCTGATTTAAATTAAATCCAGAAATTATAATTATTGCGCCAGCATGACGTCAGCATGACGTCAGTGGTCAACTGTGGCTGGCTGGGGTCAAACCTAACGTGTGGGGGCCACACGTCAGTGACAGGGGGTTTAACAGGATTAAATTAATCCTAATTAGGGATTAGTGGCGCTGGGGCCCACTGGTCAGTGTCAGAGGGTTAACTAACAGTGGTTAGCGCTAATCCTAATTAGCTACAGGGCTGGGCCCACCTGTCAGGGACTCAGGGGGGTTCCTGCCGTGGTCAAAGTGGGTCAAACCCACCGGCGACATGACGCCGGCAAGGCCCGAGACGGCGGCGCGACGCGGGATCGCGCTACAGGGCACGGGCGAGGCCGTGCTTGGGCTCGTTGGAGAGCCCTTGCTCCCGCGCGTCGAACGGTGGTGGTGGCCGAGCCTGGGGTGGCCGGAGTCGACGGCGGCGAGCTCGGCTGCGGCCGCCGGAGTTCGGGTGCAGTCGGAATCGGTGTTGCAGGGGGTTTGGGGAGGCGTTGGTGTGTGCTACGTGCTCCTGGTGAGGTGTGGAGCACGATGGTGTGCTCGGTTGGGTGCTACGGTGACCGTGGCCACGACGGCGACATCGCCGGCGGCGTGGAGCTCTCGGCCAAGGTGGGGCTAGGGCCTAGAGGTCAGGAGAGACCAGGGGAGAAGGGGGAAACGATCCGGGGGCTCACCGCGGAGCTGCAGGGATGGTTAGCGGGCTCGGGGACGCGCTGGAGACGACGAATTCGACGGCAACGATGGTCGGAGCCTGAAGAGGGGAATGGCAACGTGGCGGCGATGCAGGGCTTCCGGGGAGCTGTGGAGCGGTGGGGAGGAAGAGGGGGTCGTGGCGGAGCTTCTGAGCTAGTCGGGGGAGCGAGGGGTGGCCGGAGACGGCTGCTGTGACGAACGGCGGCGAGGATGGTGTTCGGCCGTGTGAGAGAGAGAGCGAGGGAGAGGAGGGAAGAGCCGGGTGAGAGTGAGAGAGAGCAGGGGGGAGGCGTGGCGTCGTCCAGGGGCATCGAGGCGAGGAGAGGAGGGCAGGCAGGCAGGGAGAGAGGTGGCGTGGCGCGGTGGCGCGCGCGCGCGCCGGCCACACTCCCCTCCCTCTGTCGGGACGAAGACGACAGAGGAGGGAGGTGGGCTGGGCCGGCTGCTGGCTGGGCCAGCCAGCTGGCTGGGCCGCACAGTGGAGGAGCCCAGGTAAGGTTTCCCTCTTTTATTTATTTCTGTTTTCTAATTTCTGACATTTGTTTTGATTTAAATAAAATATTAAATCATTTTATTAACTTATGCCCATTTTTGCAGGAGCTAGATATATTATTCCAGAGCTCCTTTATAATTGGCATAATATTTGGACATATATTAATATATATAATAAATATATTTCCAAAGCAAATATTTATGCATTAATTCCAAATGCCCAAAATAAATACCTATGAGCTCTTAAAATATTGGTTTGATTTTTTTATCTCTGTCCAATATTTTCAGAGAGCAACATGAGCATTTTCTTGGACCTTTTTGGAGAAATTTTTATTTGGATCATTTTAAAAAATGATTCTGAGGGTTTCACAGATCCCCATCTCAAGTTTCTGATGAAAGAGTAAACATGATGCAACACTCTAATGCATGGCTAACTAGGATGTGACACTGGGTCATCAACCTCATCACCCGGGTCATATAGACTGGTAGACCAGATGCAAAGAACACATGTATGACTGCGTTATTCATGAACAGATTTTTCTGTGTTTTTTCATTAATCAAAGGTTGTTTCAACCTTGTTTATTTCACGTCTGGTTCTATTTTTTCTACTATGATAAAATCATTGGTCCTGTACCGGGTGTTCTGACCCGTCCGGTGCTAAACTGCCAAGCTAGTTGTTTCCTTTTCTACGGGAACATAGTTGAAATATTATAGATGTAACCATAGATGTGACGCATATGTTGACATCAGGAGCAAAGAGTCACACACGGCATCTTATGCACGATGGCATATGCAAAATGTGCTGTTTTTTAAACTAACCTATTACAAGGCATTAAGAGCCCAAAAGGTTACTATTTCTCTCTCTTAAGATAGGTCCTAAGCTAAAAGCTGGATTGTTCAGATGGTTATGACTCCCCCTGGCCGGTTCACCTCCCTCCACTGGTTGAAAGCCGGGATTGGACCAATCAAAGCCATTCAGAGCAATGAATTCAGCCTCATCATCAATTAAGCCGGCTGGGTCAATCTTTGGGGCAAATGTATGTGGGCGAACAGGCGGGATAAGATCCGTCACTTTATAAGAGGGAGTCGCCATCTTCTTATTCTCCATATCAAAACCCGGCTGATATTTATCGATGTTGGTCTCATCTCCAAGGACGGTAGCTTGAGGTCGAACTCCCCTTACGCAGGCAATGAAGTCATCTTGCTCAAATAGAGTCCCGTCTTCCTTCACGGTAGGGTACCCCTTAGCTACATCCGCCGGGTCTAGATCTGGCACCCAGGCTTTGGAGCGGCTCAGGGCAGTCAGGGCTCCGGCTCTGACACAGGATCGTTTGACCTCTTGAAACCTGGCGGGTAAGATTGATAATTTCTTCAAAATGTCACTCAGCCGGTTGGGTCCTTGGTTGGCAGGGGAGATAGCAGCAAGTGCTTGTTGAGCACCAGTATACAACTGCTCCACTAGGTATAAACCGCCTTCAGTTTGGTTACACTATCTTGGCTCAGATTTTGGCTTCATGGACCTACGAGTTATTTTCAACAAAGGTTCAGCAGGTGGTTTATATTCCTGGTCACAATAAGGTATAAGTGATTAATACAAATGACTTACCAAAGATGGCGGAGACCATTTGAGAGACATGGTTCTTTAAGCTGGTGAGCTCTGAGGTAACCTCTTCAAGAGCCGCCTCAGCTGTTTCGGCATGTTGAACCAGCAGAGTCTTTTCTTTGGCCCAGGATTTCTTCTTTGTAGTCAAGCTGGTCTTTAATTTTTCTGTCTCAGAAAGACTCAATTGAAGTTTAGAGTCAGCAGTTTTGATTTCTGCCTCTTGATCCGCCAGCCGGGTCTTTGCTTCAGTTAATTGGGAGCCCAATTCAGATAGGGCATTCTGCAAAACATACACAGATATGTCAAGGCTTAAACTAAAAGTTATAAGGGTTTAAGTCTCAAGTACTTTGCACCGCAATACCACTTGACACTTGGGGGCTAATGTCTGCCAAAGAAATTTTTTATGACTCTTATATGTTTAAAGTCCCAAGTCTTTTACAAAGTAACAACACCTGTCACTTGGGGGCTAATGCATGATATTCAAAAAGTTTTTCAAGATTGAGTCAGATTGCAGTTCTTATTGGGACTAGTAAAAGATAGTTATAAAGTTAAGTACAGATTCATTTATGATAAATTGAGCCGGCCCTTGGGGACTACATGTCAAGTTTATGCTACTCTACTGGACTTTCAGAGGCAAAATTTCAACCTATATCATAAAGTCTACAGATCATTCAGGATCATCATCTGAAGACTTGGGGCTGATAGAGTATAAATAAGCCGAAAACATACCTCATATTTTAGCTGCAATTGCTTGACCATCTCAATTTGTAACTCACGGCTGGAATGCACATGACTGAGATAGCCAAACAGTATGTCACTAGCATTCAGATGAGTATAGCGAGAGATATCAAACTGTACTTTCTGCCTTTCTAAGGCCTCCTGTTTGGCAGAATGCCTGGCTAGCATAGTTGGATTACCCGGTGCAACAAATCTGCTGCCAGTGATCAGAACATCATGATCAGAAGATGTTGGCGGGTTAGCTGAACTAGATGGTCTGGCGGTATTAGGATTAACAATGGTATCATCAGCTGACGGCTGATACGTCCATTTTGCATCATGCTTTTATATCGATATTTATTACATTATGGGCTGTTATTTCACTTTATGTCACAATACTTATGGCTATTCTCTCTTATTTTACAAGGTTTACATAAGGAGGGAGAATTCCGGCAGCTGGAATTCTGGGCTGGAAAAGGAGCAAATATTAGAGACCTATTCTGCGCAACTCCAAAAGTCCCGAAACTCCACAGAACATCTTAAAATAAATAAAGAAAAATCCTCGCCGAAGATGAAGGCCAGGGGGCCAACACCCTGCTCACGAGGGTGGGAGGCGCGCCCTAGGGCGCGCCCCCTACCTCGTGGGCCCCCTGGTGGCTCTCCGACGTCCATCTTCTCCTATATGAAGTCTTTTTATGAGAAAAAAAATCAGAGGGAACTTTTCGGGACGAGACTCCGCCGCCACGAGGCGGAACCTTGGCGGAACCAATCTAGAGCTCCGGCAGAGCTGTTCTGCCGGGGATACTTCCCTCCAGGAGGGGGAAACCATCACCATCGTCATCACCACCGCTCCTCTCATCGGGAGAGGGCAATCTCCATCAACATCTTCACCAACACCATCTCATCTCCAAACCCTAGTTCATCTCTTGTATCCAATTCTTGTCTCAAAGTCCGGGATTGGTGCTAGTAGGTTGCTAGTAGTGTTGATTACTCCTTGTAGTTGATGCTAGTTGGTTTATCTGGTGGAAGATCATATGTTCAGATCCTATATGCATATTATTACCCCTCTGATTATGAACATGAATATGCTTTGTGAGTAATTACGTTTGTTCCTGAGGACAAGGGAGAAGTCTTGCTATTAGTAGTCATGTGAATTTGGTATTCGTTTGATATTTTGATAAGATGTATGTTGTCTAGCCTCTAGTGGTGTTATGTGAACACCAACTACATAACACTTCACCATTATTTGGGCCTAGAGGAAGGCATTGGGAAGTAATAAGTAGATGATGGGTTGCTAGAGTGACAAAAGCTTAAACCCTAGTTTATGCGTTGCTTCGTAAGGGGCTAATTTGGATCCACATGTTTCATGCTATGGTTAGGTTTACCTTAATACTTTTGTTGTAGTTACGGATGCTTGCAATAGAGGTTAATCATAAGTGGGATGCTTGTTCAAGTAAGAACAACACCCAAGCACCGGTCCACCCACATATCAAATTATCAAAGTATCGAATGTGAATCATATGAACATGATGAAAACTAGCTTGACGATATTCCCATGTGTCCTCGGGAGCGCTTTTCCTATTATAAGTGTTTGTTCCGGCTTGTCCTTTGCTACAAAAAGGATTGGGCCACCTTGCTGCACTTTATTTATTTTTGTTACTTGTTGCTCGTTACAATTTACCTTATCACAAAACTATCTGTTACCACTTATTTCAGTAGTTGCAGAGAATACCTTGCTGAAAACCGCTTATCATTTCCTTCTGCTCCTCGTTGGGTTCGACACTCTTACTTATCTAAAGGACTACGATAGATCCCCCATACTTGTGGGTCATCAAGACTCTTTTCTGGCGCCGTTTCCGGGGAGTGTAGCGCCTTTGGTAGGTGGAATTTGGTATGGAAAAATTTATATAGTGTGCTGAAATTTACTGTCACTTGCTACTATGGAAAGTAATTCTCTGAGGGGCTTGTTCGGGGTATCTTCACCCCGTCCAGTAGAGCAAAGAGTTGCTCCTCAACCTACTGAACCTATTGAAAATGAAACTCCTTTTGAATTTCCTTCGGGTATGATGGAAAAACTGCTAGCTAACCCTTTTACAGGAGATGGAGGAAAGCATCTTGATGAGCACTTAATATATGTGGATGAAGTTTGTGGATTATTTAAGCTTGCAGGTATACCCGATGATGTTGCTAAGAAGAAGGTCTTCCCTTTATCTTTGAAGGGAGACACATTGATATGGTATAGGCTATGTGATGATATGAGATCATGGAACTATAAAAGATTGAAATTGGAATTTCATCAAAAGTATTACCCTATGCATCTTGTTCATCGTGATCGTAATTATATATATAATTTCTGGCCTCACAAAGGAGAAAGCATGGCTCAAGCTTGGGGGAGGCTTAAATCAATGTTATATTCATGCCCCAATCATGAGCTCTCGAGAGAAATAATTATGCAAAGTTTTTATGCTTGACTTTCTCATAATAATCAAACCATGCTCGATACTTCTTCCGCTGGCTCTTTTATGATGAAGACTATTGAATTCAGATGGAATTTATTGGATAGAATTAAACGCAACTCTGAAGATTGGGACCTCGACGAAAGGTAAGGAGTCAGGTATGACACCTAAGTTTGATTGTGTTAAATCTTTTATGGATACCAATATTTTTCATAAGTTTAGCACTAAATATGGACTTGACTCTGAGATAGTAGCTTTTTTCTGTGAATCTTTTGCTACTTATGTTGATCTCCCTAAGGAGAAGTAGTTTAAATATCATCCTCCCATAGAAGTGAAAGTAGCTGCACCTATTAAAGTTGAAGAAAAGACTGTCACTTATAATGATCCTATTGTTCCTACTTCTTATGTTGAGAAACCACCTTTCCGTGTTAGAGTAAAGGATCATGCTAAAGCTTCAACTGTTGTTTGTAAAATCAATATTAGAACTTGTACACCCCCTGAGCAAGTTAAAGTAGAACCTAATATTGCTAGTGTTAAAGATCTCTTGTCTGATAATATTGATGGGCTTGTTATTCAGTTCGAAGGTGAAACTGCTAGAGTTGCTAAACCTTGTGCTAAAGATAAACATAGACCTGTGGTAGGCGTTCTTGTTATTTCTATTAAAATAGGAGATCATTGTTATCATGGCTTATGTGATATGGGTGCGAGTGCTAGTGTTATACCGCATACTTTATACGAAGAAATTAAGAATGAAATTGCACCTGCTGAGTTAGAAGGTATTGATGTCACAATTAAACTTGCCAATAGAGATACTATTTCACAAATTGGAATTGTTAGAGATGTTGAAGTCTTGTGTGGGAAAACTAAATATCCTGCTGATTTTCTTGTTCTTACTTCTCCGCAAGATAGCTTTTGTCCCATTATATTTGGTAGACCCTTCTTGAACACTGTTAATGCTAGGATAGATTGCGAAAAGAATGTTGTTACTATTGGCTTGGATGATATGGTTCATGAGTTTAATTTCTCTAAATTTAATAAACAACACCGTGAGGAAGAATTACCTAGTAAGGATGAAATTATTGGTCTTGCTTCTATTGCCGTACCTCCTAGTGATCCTTTAGAACACTATTTGCTAGACCATGAAAATGATATGTTCATGAATGAAAGAAGGGAAATAGATGAAGTATTCTTTAAATAGGAACCTATTCTGTAACACAATTTGCCTGTTCAAATTTTAGGGGATCCTCCTCCACCCAAGGGTGATCCTGTGTTTGAACTTAAACCGTTGCCTGATAATCTTAAATATGCTTATCTTGATGAAAAGAAGATATATCCTGTTATTATTAGTGCTAACCTTTCAGAGCATGAAGAAGAAAGATTATTGAAAACTCTGAGGAAGCATCATGCTGCTATTGGATATACTCTTGATGATCTTAAGGGCATTAGTCCCACTCTATGTCAACATAAAATAAATTTGGAAGCAGATGCCAAACCAGTTCGTGATCCTCAACGACGTTTGGATCCTAAAATGAAAGAAGTGGTAAGAAAAGAAATACTCAAGCTTCTGGAGGCAGGTATAATTTATCCCGTTGCTGATAGTCAGTGGGCAAGTCCTGTCCATTGTGTCCATAAGAAGGGAGGTATTACTGTTGTTCCTAATGATAAAGATGAATTGATTCCACAAAGAATTATCACAGGTCATAGGATGATAATTGATTTCCGCAAATTAAATAAAGCTACTAAGAAAGATCATTACCCCTTACCTTTTGTTGATCAAATGCTAGAAAGATTATGCAAACATACACACTATTGCTTTCTAGATGGTTATTCTGGTTTCTCTCAAATACCTGTGTCGGCTAGAGATCAATCAAAGACTACTTTTACATGCCCTTTTGGTACTTTTCTTATAGACGTATGCCTTTTGGTTTATGTAATGCACCTGCTACCTTTCAAAGATGCATGATGGCTATATTCTCTGACTTTTGTGAAAAGATTTGTGAGGTTCTCGTGGACGATTTTTCTGTCTATGGTTCCTCTTTTGATGATTGCTTAAGCAATCTTGATCGAGTTTTGCAGAGATGTGAAGAAACTAATCTTGTCTTGAATTGGGAAAAGTGCCACTTTATGGTTAATGAAGGTATTGTCTTGGGGCACAAAGTTTCTGAAAGAGGTATTGAAGTTGATAAAGCCAAGGTTGATGCTATTGAAAAGATGCCATGTCCCAAGGACATTAAAGGTATAAGAAGTTTCCTTGGTCACCCTGGATTTTATAGGAGGTTCATTAAGGACTTCTCAAAAATTTCTCGGCCTCTGACTAATTTATTACAAAAAGATATACCATTTGTCTTTGATGATGATTGTGTAGAAGCATTTGAAACACTTAAGAAAGCATTAGTCTCTGCACCTGTTGTTCAGCCACCTGATTGGAATTTACCCTTTGAAATTATGTGTGATGCTAGTGATTATGATGTAGGTGCTATTCTAGGGCAAAGAGTTGATAAGAAATTAAATGTTATTCATTATGCTAGTAAGACTCTAGACAATGCTCAAAGAAATTATGCTACTACTGAAAAGGAGCTTTTAGCAGTTGTATTTGCTTGTGATAAGTTCAGACCTTATATTGTTGATTCTAAAGTAACTGTTCACACTGATCATGCTGCTATTAAATACCTCATGGAAAAGAAAGATGCTAAACCTAGACTTATTAGATGGGTTCTCTTGCTACAAGAATTTGATTTGCATATCATTGATAGAAAGGGAGCCGAGAACCCCGCTGCAGACAACTTGTCTAGGTTAGAGAATGTTCTTGCTGACCCACTACCCATTAATGATAGCTTTCCTGATGAACAATTAAATATTATAAGTACTTCTCGTAGTACTCCATGGTATGCTGATTATGCTAATTATATTGTTGCTAAGTTTATACCACCTAGCTTCACATACCAGCAAAAGAAAAAGTTTTTCTATGATTTAAGACATTACTTTTGGGATGATCCACATCTTTATAAAGAAGGAGTAGATGGTGTTATTAGACGTTGTGTACCTGAACATGAACAGGAACAGATCCTACGCAAGTGTCACTTCGAGTCTTATGGAGGACACCACGCTGGAGATAGAACTACACATAAGGTATTGCAATCTAGTTTTTATTGGCCTATTCTCTTCAAGGATGCTCGTAAGTTTGTATTGTCTTGTGATGAATGTCAAAGAATTGGTAATATTAGTAGACTTCAAGAAATGCCTATGAATTATTCACTTGTTATTGAACCATTTGATGTTTGGGGCTTTGATTATATGGGACCTTTTCCTACCTCTAATGGATATACTCATATTTTAGTTGCTGTTGATTACATTACTAAGTGGGTAGAAGCTATTCCAACTAGTAGTGCTGATCATAACACTTCTATTAAAATGCTTAAGGAAGTTATTTTCCCGAGGTTTGGAGTCCCTAGATATTTAATGACTAATGGTGGTTCACACTTTATTCATGGTGCTTTCCGTAAAATTCTTGCTAAATATGATGTTAATCATAGAATTGCATCTCCTTATCACCCTCAGTCTAGTGGTCAAGTAGAGTTGAGCAATAGAGAACTCAAATTAATTTTGCAAAAGACTGTTAATAGGTCTAGAAATAATTGGTCCAAGAAACTTGATGATGCATTATGGGCTTATAGAACTGCATATAAAATCCTATGGGCATGTCTCCGTATAAAATGGTTCATGGAAAAGCATGTCACTTACCTCTTGAACTAGAACATAAGGCGTATTGGGCTATTAAAGAGCTCAACTATGATTTTAAACTTGCCACTGAGAAGAGGTTATTTGATATTAGTTCACTTGATGAATGGAGAACCCAAGCTCATGAAAATGCCAAGTTGTTTAAAGAAAAAGTTAAAAGATGGCATGACGAAAGGATACAAAAGCGTGAGTTTAATGTAGGTGATTATGTATTGCTATACAACTCTCGTTTAAGATTTTTTGCAGGCAAACTTCTCTCTAAATGGAAGGCCCCTCTGTTATCGAAGAGGTCTATCGTTCCAGTGCCATAAAGATCAACAACTTCGAAGGCACAAATCCGAAGGTGGTAAACGGTCAAAGAATCAAACATTATATCTCAGGTAATCCCATAAATGTTGAAACCAATATTATTGAAACCATAACCCCGGAGGAATACATAAGGGACACTTTCCGGAACATTTCAGACTCCGAAAAGGAATAGGGTTTTCCAGGCTAGGCATCATGTCGTCTCCCTCCTCCAACAATGGTGACAACGATGCTTGGCTAATGAAGATAGATCTGAAGAGGGAAGAACCCACGAGGGTCAACAAGGATGAAAGGATCAAGAAGGCCACGGAGGATCAAGCTCCGGCAGCAAAAGACATCCTTTAACTTGATCATAACCTTCTTACCCCAACTGAGATCGAAGCTTTCAAGATGATTGAGTTAGCTCGTATACAAAACAAGTATCTCACACAAGAAAATATTTTGTTGAAGGAGCATATTGTCGCACTCAAGGGCATTATTTGCAAGCTGGAGGACCCCTTACGCTCGATGTGCGATTATCCATCACCTCCACCTTCTTCACCGACAAAGGAGACATAATCACATGGGTATGGGCACTCCCCTTGGCAACTGCCAAGCTTGGGGGAGGTGCCCCGGTATCGTATCACAATCACAACTCCTATCTCTACCATTTTTTCTTAGTTCGATCCTATTAAGTAGTATCTTAATCTAGTGGAATAAAGTTTATGGCATAATCTACTTTTGAGTTTTGCTTTATGATCTCTCTTTTTAATCGAGTCCATGAGCTATATATAATAAAGATTAGTGTTGAGTCAAGGGCTTGATTCTTTTGCCATGATCTTGGGTGAATAAAAGAAAAGAGAAAACGAATAAAAAGAAACAAAAAGTTGATATTGATCTGATTGAGAGTAATGACTTCACATAGAAAGAGTATGATGATTAAAAGTTGTTGGGAGTTGGTAGACATAGCTTTGGTCATTGTTGCAATTAATAGAAAGTAATAAGGAAAGAGACGTTTTCACATATAGATATATTATCATTGACATCTTTTATGATTGGGAGCACTCCTTAAAATATGACATGCTAAAGGGTTGATGTTGGACAAGGAAGACAACGTAATGAGTTATGTCTTTCTTATATCTGAGATAAAGTATGTTGTCATGGATCCTCTAACCCGTTGAGCTTGCCTTTCCCCCTCATGCTAGCCAAATTCTCAGCACCAAGTAGAAATACTACTTATGCTTCCAAATACCCTTAAACCAGTTTTGCCATGAGAGTCCACCATATCTACCTATGGATTGAGTAAGATCCTTCAAGTAAGTTGTCATCGGTGCAAAGCAATAAAAATTGCTCTAAATATGTATGATTGATTGGTGTGGAAGAAATAAGCTTTATATGATCTTGTGATGTGGAAGTAATAAAAGCGACGGACTGCATAATAAAGGTTCATATCACAAGGGGCAATATAAAGTGACGTTCTTTCGCATTGAGATTTTATGCATCCAACCATAAAAGCGCATGGCAACCTCTGCTTCCCTCTGCGAAGGGCCTATCCTTTATTATTATCTTCTACCTTATGCAAGAGTCACGGTGATCTTCACCTTTCCCTTTTCATTTTATCCTTTGGCAAGCTCAGCATGTTGGAAAGAACATGATATATATATCTAATTGGATGTCGGGGAGCATGAGTTATTATTGTTGACATTACCCCTAAGGTAAAAGGTTGTGGGGCAAAACTTTAAGCCCCTATCTTTCTCTGTGTCCGATTAAAACTTCATAACCACAAGTATTGCGTGAGTGTTAGCAATTATGAAGGACTAAATGATAGTTGAGTATGTGGACTTGCTTTTTAGCTCTGACGTAGACTCTTTCCGATGTTATGACAAATTGCAGTTGCTTCAATGACTGACATTATAGTTTGTCGGAGCCTAATAAGGTTTATGATTTATACTCTTACATTGTGAATAGATCATCACTTGAACATAAGTAATCATATGACAAAATCTACATATGTTGCTGTTATGAGATTAATCATGATGCCTTCATGTCCGTATTTTACTTTTATCGACGCCTCTACCTCTAAACATGAGGACATATTTATTGTTATCGGCTTTTCGCTTGAGGACAAGCAAGGTCTAAGCTTGGGGGATTTGATACGTCCATTTTGCATCATGCTTTTATATTGATATTATTACATTATGGGCTGTTATTTCACTTTATGTCACAATACTTATGGCTATTCTCTCTTATTTTACAAGGTTTACATAAGGAGGGAGAATGCCGACAGCTGGAATTCTGGGATGGAAAAGGAGCAAATATTAGAGACCTATTCTGTGCAACTCCAAAAGTCCTGAAACTCCACGGAACATCTTAAAATAAATAAAGAAAAATCCTCGCCAAAGATGAAGGCCAGGGGCCCACACCCTTCTCATGAGGGTGGCGGGCGCGCCCCCCTCCTAGGGCGCGCCCCTACCTTGTGGGCCCCCTGGTGGCTCTCCGACGTCCATCTTCTCCTATATGAAGTCTTTCGATGAGAAAAAAAATCAGAGGGAACTTTTCAGGACGAGACTCCGCCGCCACGAGGCGGAACCTTGGCGGAACCAATCTAGAGCTCCGGCAGAGCTGTTCTGCTGGGGATACTTCCCTCCGGGAGGGGGAAACCATCACCATCGTCATCACCAACGCTCCTCTCATCGGGAGAGGGCAATCTCCATCAACATCTTCACCAGCACCATCTCATCTCCAAACCCTAGTTCATCTTTTGTATCCAATTCTTGTCCCAAAGTCCGGGATTGGTGCTAGTAGGTTGCTAGTAGTGTTGATTACTCCTTGTAGTTGATGCTAGTTGGTTTATCTGGTGGAAGATCATATGTTCAGATCCTATATGCATATTATTACCCCTCTGATGATGAACATGAATATGCTTTGTGAGTAATTACGTTTGTTCCTGAGGACAAGGGAGAAGTCTTGCTATTAGTAGTCATGTGAATTTGGTATTCGTTTGATATTTTGATAAGATGTATGTTGTCTAGCCTCTAGTGTGTTATGCGAACGGCGACTACATAACACTTCACCATTATTTGGGCCTAGAGGAAGGCATTGGGAAGTAATAAGTAGATGATGGGTTGCTAGAGTGACAGAAGCTTAAACCCTAGTTTATGCGTTGCTTCGTAAGGGGCTGATTTGGATCCACATGTTTCATGCTATGGTTAGGTTTACCTTAATACTTTTGTTGTAGTTGCGGATGCTTGCAATAGAGGTTAATCATAAGTGGGATGCTTGTTGAAGTAAGAACAACACCCAAGCACCGGTCCACCCACATATCAAATTATCAAAGTATCAAACGCGAATCATATGAACGTGATGAAAACTAGCTTGACGATATTCCCATGTGTCCTCGGGAGCGCCTTTCCTATTATAAGAGTTTGTTCCGGCTTGTCCTTTGATACAAAAAGGATTGGGCCACCTTGCTACACTTTATTTATTTTTGTTACTTGTTGCTCGTTACAATTTACCTTATCACAAAACTATCCATTACCACTTATTTCAGTACTTGCAGAGAATACCTTGCTGAAAACCGCTTATCATTTCCTTCTGCTCCTCGTTGGGTTTGACACTCTTACTTATCGAAAGGACTACGATAGATCCCCTATACTTGTGGGTCATCGACGGCTCAGGAGGATCCAATTGAGTATCAACAACAAGGTCTTCTGGTGCTTCAGTTCGAGGGGGAGAAGTTGGCATGGCTGGTTCAGGTGCAAGAACTGACGGGTCTTCCACCGGTTTAATCACCTTGACCTTCTTGGACTTGGCTTGCCCACTAAGAAAGATTTTATGAGACAGTTAGTACAATGATGCAGTTTTAAAGATACAGAGGAAAACTGATTTTTCCTTACCCAGGAGCAGTTTTGAAAGCCGGAAACTAAGTCTGAGATGAGTCGCCAGAAGAGCAAGAAACCTCCTGCAAAAGGTAAAATAAAGTCAGTGAGGCAAGGGAATAGATTAATTAATAAAAGCAACAGATGAAGATGAAAGAAACCTCATTCTGGCGCTTTCGAGGAGTTTGTTGCAAAACAGAAGGCGGTTCATCGTCATCATTATTTCGGGCCTGACGACGGCTCTCATGTTGCTGTTTTTTCAAAAGAAAATGAGGGTCCAAATAAGCCAAAGGGTGCGAAAACCTTACATTCTGGGTTACCAGTTGAAGTTTCTGTCTTGGCAAATGGGATGAGTCGGAGGAAATAGTTACCTCTTCTTCTACGGCCTGACTGGCCCCCGTGTCGTCCTGGCAATAGTCAGTGTCAATAAGGTTATTAAAAAAACTGCCCAAGGGAGTCAAGGGCTACCTCTGACTCAGAATCATCGTCAAGCTTTAACAGGTCCGAAGCAGTGCTCCTTTTCTTCTTGGACCTCCGGGTCGTCTTCCTAGCGGCTATGGCGGCGGCTCTAGCCTTATTGGCAGCTTCATGGTCATACTTGGCTTTCGAGAAGTCGGATTTTGCCTGTAAACAAATAAACAGGATAAAAGGTCATGTAAGTATTTAAAACTACTGAGGAAAAACACAAAAATAGGAGGTCAGGGGTTTCTCACCTCTGGTGCCGGGTTAAGTTTACAGAAGGGGTTTAACCCAACCTTACTGCAGTCCTCATACTTGCCGTTCACAAGGATGGTTGACATTGAAACAATATCTTCAGTTAGTTGTACAGAGTTGTAACGCAGAGAGTCATCTAGGCCTCCACCATATTCATACATCAATTTGGATCGACGGCTTAGAGGAATGACCCGCCACGAGATCTAGCAGCGGATCAAGTCAATGCCGGTTAAGCCATTCCCCAGTAAGGCATTGATCCTTTTAATAGATGGGATAAGCTTCTTGCTTCAACAACAGTAAGCTTATCAGGGAGCACAAACTTAGAGTCCAGACGCTCCGCACGGTAACCCGACAGTGGTTTTTCATTGGCTGGAGACATATCTTGGCAATAGAACCAGGTCTGATTCCAATATGTGGGATGACTCGGTAAGACTATTAGCGGAAAGACGGTGCCCCATCGGCGCTGAATTGAGATTCCACCAAGTTCAAGCTAGGACCATTGGTACACTCATTCTGGCGGTTCAGATAAAAGTACTCTCTGAAGAGTTCCACAGTCGGCTCTTCTTGAAGATACATGTAGCGACCAGACCTCAAACAGTCTGATCTCTGTGCTCTAGTGTCATCCCTGGATCAGTAATGCTGACACCACACAGTACTCGGAGGATTTATAGCAGAGTAGCAATCACACACTTATTACATCGAGTGTCTCAAAAGAGAACTTATTACAATAAATATGGCTTAAGGCCATCTAATTACGATAACAGCGGAAGGCTTGGAAGATAAGTGAGTCCATCAACTCCAACGGCATCACTGAGTATAGAACCACGACCTAAAAACTCCTTAATCATCGTCTGAAAAGTCTGCAACATTAACGTTGCAGCCCGAAAACGGGTCAGCACATGGAATATGCTGGCAAGGTAACACATAGAGAGTAATGGAATGCAACAGCTATACTATATGCATATTTGGCTGGTGGAAAGCTCTATGGTTACAGTTTTGCATAAAGCCAATTTTTCCCTACTTCAAAGGAATAAATTTAATTACTATCATGGTGGTTGTTAAACATTGAGAATGGTTGACAGCATTCTCAATCCCAATTAAGCATCATCATTAACCCAACAACATTAATTTTAGAGTAACATGTTGAGATTCACATGATAATCCAGTTACTAGATACTCAAGATGTCCATAACCGGGGACACGGCTAATCATGATTAGTTTGTTACACTCTGCAGAGGTTTGCGCACTTTTCCCCACAAGACTCGATCGCCTCCATTGGATTTCTCGCACTAAGTGGTGTTTGAGAAACGGATGACCGAGACACAGTCTTTCAGAAGCGCTAGCACCTTACGATGGATAGACCGGTACACCTACTTTCCCCTACATCTGCTAGTCTACCCTGTAAGAGTTCGCACGACTTAATCAACTATGCCAGAGCCCATAATGGCTTGTGGCTACACACGGAAGTTTCTAGTTTGAAAATCCTCATGATCCCTTTGAGCCTGGGTGGCGGTCCAAAAGAAAACAGGCAGGTCCTGGAATACCCAGGTGCCTCAATCCACCCAGATGTGTGTTTAAGTTGCCACCTTAGATAAACCATTAATTATCAATCTCACATCTGTCATGGATTTCACTCACCCAATCCACGTCTACTAGCATAGCATGGCATAATAAGCAAACGTAGAAGTAACTCCCAAAGGTTTGATAATAAATAGGTAATAGGTACTACCTCATATACTTCCCATCCCACAGTTTAATTAGATCCTAATCATGCAATGTGTGAAGATTGATCTAATGCAAAAAAAACTGGGTTGTAGAAAAGGTATGATCAAAGTGTTACTTGCCTTGCTGATGATCCGTGAAACCTAATGATTCGAAGTAACAGGCGGCGCACTCTGGGTACTCTATCACAGGCAAACAAACAAGCATACAATAAGTACTCATCTAATGCACAAGTAAAACTCAAATAAGAGATCTAACCAGAAGGTTCAACTTAAGAACTCCGGTTGGCAAAAGGAATCAAATCGAACGAAGCAAAGAAAGTCAAACAGCGAAAGAAAACAACTTCGTTCTAGTAATCTGAACCTAAGTCAAATTTTACAGTAGCAAAAACTTGTTTAAGTTGATTATTCGGATAGAGGGTTTCGAGATGAAACTCCAGGCGCTTGAATCGCCTGATTCCGATAAACGAGCGAAAAGTTAAACTAAAACGAAAATCGGATCAGAAATCGCGATCAGAAAATAACCGCGGAAAAATCCGACGAAAAAGAAAAACGACGAACGGATTTTTTTAAAAACGGCACGGATTTCGAGGTGTGGCGAACCTCGGGCGACGCGCGGCTCCGGCGGATCGGCGACGGGGCGGCGGTGGCGGCTGGCGGCTAGGGTTAGGGTTCGGGCGGCGGCTGCTGGTGGGCTGGCTCGGGCCCGAGGCGCGGCTTATAAAGCCCCCCGGCCGGCAGAGTTCTGGCCGGTTACGGCCCGAAGTCGGTTGCGTTTTTTTTCGCTCGGAAGAAAAACAAAAAGAAATACTAAACGGACTCCAAAAATCCCGAAATAAATTTTCTCAGGCTTCTAAAATCAAGCCCGACAAAGTGAACATTTACTTGGGCCCTAAATGCAATTTTGAAAAACGCGCTTTTTTCCTAATTCAAATAAAAACAACAAAAAAACTCCGAAATAAAACTATTTGATTTTTTTATTAAATCCTCAGTATTTCTATATTTTGGGAAAGTCATTTTATTCCCTCTCTCATATTTTTGTAATAGAAATAATTGATGATAAAATAAATAAAATCAAATGATCCTATTCTCAAAATTTGAGAAAAAACTCAAATATGAAAATAACGAAATCCCCAACTCTCTCCGTGGGTCCTTGAGTTGCTTAGAATTTTCTAGGATCAAAACCCAAAGCAAATAAAATATGATATGCATGATGATCTAATGTATAACATTCCAAATTGAAAATTTGGGATGTTACAATAGACCTCACAGAGAACTTGAAAATTGCAGATGTTGGATATGGAATTGGGTCCAATATCTTGAGGGTGAAGTTTGAAAAAAATGAAGAATGTCTCTGAAGAACTTTGAGCTGGGTGGTGTAAAACCCCGATTCATGTGGTCAGAGAAGACAATAACTTCACCGTCTTTGGGATTAGGCCGTTCCTCATCCGTGTCAGGTGCATGATAAGACATAACATTTTTCCCTGGCAAAAATCCTATGGTGAAGAATTACTTCAAGGTATCTTCAATGACTGTGGAAGGGACCCAGTTGCAGACAGTCGGTGCTTTTGACGGCATGATGATCAAAGGACAAACTAAAAAGAAAGTAACGTGCCAGTTCAATTCAATGGTGAAGTTAAATGATGATGGTGCAAATGAGTAATGGTGGCTTAAGTAAGGGCTAATGTCATATAAGGGAAAAGTGAGCCAGCGTAATAAGCCGCCATGACTACATATATTTGAGAAATGCCAGAAACAGAATTGGCCAAGTGTTGAGGCAAACAAGTTTCCTAATTTCTTGATATTATTCTGGATCAAATGACCGTTCAAAATGGAAAATATTCTAGACCTAAAAATCTAGCACATATAATGAGGTCTTTGTACCAGAAAAAGGGATCTACTGGTATCAAGAATGGGTACAAACAACTACCGCACGAGTATATGTTCTTTTTGGATCAAGAAGAAGCTGGAGTGGAAGAACTACGAAGAAACTGTGATGAACTATGAAGAACACACAGAAACCTAGAAACCCTAATGCGGATCTGAGGAGCAGGAAGGTAAAACACTTACAGCCACGGATCTTCTACGGAGGGTCACCGCCGTTCTCTGGACCAATTCAGGTTGATGCAGCGTCCTAGGTCAACGAAGACGAGGTGCTCTATGACGGCGGCGGAGCTCGGGCAGCAGTATGGTTGAGAGATGAAGAAGACCAAGAGAGGGAAGAATGAGAAAAGACCAGGTCGTGCCTATTTATAAGAGGATAAGAGAACAGGCAGGCGCGAAAATCGAGGAAGACCCAAATAATGATTATCCAACTAAACGGACGCCTCGATTCTCGGAAGACATTTAAGGATAAGATCCGTTGAAGATGACATCATAGCAGGCTTTCGTGTTTTCAGAAGATGACGTCATGGCGGGTTACAGAGTTTTTACAGAGAGAGGAAGATGGATTTCGTTTAAGTATTGAAGATTGATAAAGAACAAAGTTCAAGTCAACCTGGGGCCTAATGTTGGGAATATAGTTACCAGGTAAGACCCGCCCAGGAGGGGCCGGGTCAACCCCAATGGCGGGTTACAAAAGAAGCCCAGTAATATTCAAGGTGATAGTTTATTAAGACTTGTAGAAGGCCTAAGCCCAGAGGCGGCTTAAGGCCCAATATTGTAAACCGCCGTATGTAAAGAAAGACTTGTAAAGAAAGGCATATAAAAGAAGCCACCGAGCGGGACATGTTTTATGAGCTGGCCGGGACTCTGTAGGCTGCCAGGCGTCAACCCATATATATACGGGGACGACCCGGTGGCGGCTTAGGACAAGAAACAAGAGATTGATAGCCAAGCTAGCGGATTGGCTCCTTGGTCATTGAAACCCCAGCAATTCCAACACAACTAGACGTAGGCTTTTACCTTCATCGTAAGGGGCCGAACTAGTATAAACCTGTCGTGTCCTTTGTCCTGATTAACCCCCTTTAAGCTTCCTAGTTGCGATGGCCCTACGACTAAGTGCTTTTGCTAGGACATCTGCCGGGTTAAGCATCATCTTGTAGACCCAGAGGTTGTCAAAGGTTTCCTTCAGATCAGCTTCCTTCTCTCTGGATTTTACCACTATATCATCCACGTAAGCATGAACATTATGCCCAATCTGATTATGAAGGCAATTCTGTACACACCGCTGATAAGTCGCCTGGGCACTCTTAAGCCCCAAAGGCATAGACACATAGCACAAGGCTCCAAACGGAGTAATGAAAGCCGTCTTCTCCTGGTCCTTAACCGCCATTTTGATCTGATGATAACCAGAATAAGAATCCAAAAAGCTCAGACGCTCACAAACTGCCGTAGCATCAATGATTTGATCAATATGAGGGAGAGCAAAAGGATCAGCCGGGCAAGCTTTGTTTAAATCCGTGTAATCCACACATATACGCCAAGTGCCATTCTTTTTGAGCACAAGCACCGGGTTAGCCAACCACTCTAGGTGAAAAACTTCAACAATAAACCCGGCTGCCAAAAGCCGGGCCACCTCTTCTCCAATAGCCTTGCACCTTTCCTCATTAAACCGCCGAAGAAACTACCTGACCGGCTTAAACTTTGGATCAATATTAAGAGTGTGCCCAGCGAGTTCTCTCGGTACACCCTGCATGTCAGAAGGCTTCCATACAAAGATGTCCCGGTTCTCACGGATGAACTCGATGAGCGCGCCTTCCTATTTTGGATCCAAGTTAGCACTAATAATGAACTGTTTAGATGAGTCGCCAGGCACAAAATCAATCATCTTGGTATCATCAGCTGACTTAAATTTCAGCGCCGGCTGATGCTCCATAGTTGGCTTCTTCAAAGATGTCATGTCTGCCGGGTCAACATTATCCTTATAAAACTTCGATTCCTCTATTGCACAAACAGACTCGGCGTAAGCAGCATCGCCTTCTTCACATTCCATGGCTATCTTCCGGCTTCCATGCACTGTGATGGTGCCTTTATAACTCGGCATTTTGAGTTGCAGATAAACATAACACGGCTGTGCCATGAACTTAGCATAAGCCGGCCGTCCAAACAGAGAGTGATACGGGCTTTTGATTTTAACCACTTCAAAAGTTAATTTCTCAGCCCTAGAATCATACTCATCCCCAAAGTCTACTTCCAGCTCAATCCTACCAACTGGGTATGCTGACTTACCAGGCACAGCTCCATGAAAAACAGTATTGGACATTTTAAGACTTTTGTCAGTCAACCCCATGCGACAGAACATCTCATAGTAAAGGATGTTGATGCTACTGCCTCCGTCCATGATCACTTTAGTGATTTTGTATCCGCCAACCTAAGGTGGCACCATGCCAGATGACCCGGATTATGAACCCGGGGAGGGTGGTGTTCCCTACTCCATACAATTGGCTGCTCAGACCATCTTAAATAACGTGGAACTGCCGGTTCAGCAGCATTTACAACCCTCTTATGAATTTTTTGGTCCCTTTTGCACAAACTGGTGGTGAATACGTGATACTGCCCACTGTTCAACTGCTTTGGGTTGCTCTGATACTCGAACTATTGTTGCTGCTGATTACCTTAGCTGGATTGCTGATTATAGTTGCCCTGACTACCTTTAGGGCCCTGGCCATGAAAACCACCACCTCCTGAACCGGCGCCCGGGCCATGAAAGCCGCCACCGCCTGAGCCGCCGCCAGGTCCGTGGTTACCATCAAACATGCTGGAATTCTTGAAAACTTTCATGATCATACAGTCTTTCCACAGATGGGTAGCTGGCTTCTCCCGGGTGCCGTGTCTTGGACAAGGTTCATTTAGGAGTTGCTCAAGGGTGGGACCTGACCCGCCAAACCGAGGAGGCGGCCTCCCCTTGCGTCGTTGATTGTTGCCTTGTGCATTGGCGTTAGCCACAAACTCTAGACTACCGTCAGCCTTACGTTTATTACCTCCTTGATTCGCCAGGTTTTGCTGGTGACCTTTGCCATTGCCGTTCTTCTTTCCCTTCCCTGTCTTCTCTTCGTCAAACGCGGGGTCCTTGGTGCTGTCAGAATCGGCGTACTTGACTAGAGCTGCCATCAGCTGGCCCATGTCATTATAGTCACGCTTGAGCCGCCCCAACTTCTGTTTCAGAGGTTCAAAGCGGCAAATTTTCTCCAACATTAAGACCACGGAGCCGGCATCCATCTTATCAAATGAATGTATTATTTCCTTGACCCGGCGCACCCAATGGGTCATGGATTCACCTTCCTCTTGCTTGCAGTTAGTCAAGTCCATGATCGACATGGGCTATTTACAGGTATCTGAAGTTCTGGATGAACCGGGCCTTTAACTCCGCCCATGAGCCGATGGAGTTGGGTGGAAACCCATTCAACCAAGTGCGAGCTGTTCCATCCAACATCATAGTGAAGTATTTGGCCATTGCTGCGTCACTAACCTCCAATAACTCCATGGCCATCTCGTAACTTTCAATCCATGCTCCGGGATGCAAGTCAGCTGTGTAATTAGGTACCTTACGAGGCCCCTTAAAGTCCTTTGGCAAACACTCATTACGCAGAGCCGACACAAGACAAGGGACACCTCTTGTCCTTGTGGCCACACCTGCTTCAACAGAGGTTGCTGGATAAACCGGAAAAGATTGGTGAGCCGCCAGCTCAGCTGCCTATTGAACCGGACGCTCAGCCTCTTGACGGATCCTCTCCTGGTCCACCAATTTAAGAGCTCCACCCTGGGCCAGGTCATGCCCACGTGGTTGGTTACGACGTTGGGCGTTGCTTGACATGGCCGCTGAGTCCATATGCGTGCTATAGCTCGGGCTCCGGCTTGGGTGAGGGGTTGATGGATTCTATCTCGACTATAAGAATATGCATCCTATTGTGCCAGAGCCGTCTAAAGAAGTTCTCTGACCCTTCATGTTTCGATCGCTGTTGGAGAGTCGCCTTCCATCGGGAGAGCCCCCAAATGAGCCGACGCAGTGATAAGATTCTCCAAAGGGTTAGAAAAGTGATCCCATGGTATTGGTGTGTAATGAGGCAGAGAGTATTCACACAAGGGGGTTCCATGGCCCGCGGCTGAACCGGCGCCCCAGTCCCGGGTGTTATGATCTGGTTTGCCTCCGGCGGGTTACTGGGACCAGCTCCAGGCGTGTGGAAAAGGTTCCTATGATCATAAGTCAGAGGTAGACGTGATTGAGCCTTTTGGTGCCTTCTCCTCATGACCTCATTTGATGCGTTTAGATCCACCGAGAGCCAGAAAGTTTCTGCTTGAAGCTGCTGAGCACGAGCATCTAGAGCCGCCCGCTCTGCAGCCATCCTTACATCCTCTGCTGCTAAATTCTCCTTAGCTTGGGTTACCTCCCCACGTAACCGTGCCACCTCTGCATCATGCTGACCCTTATCTGCCGGCTCAACCACGGCGGTCAACAAAGTCGTCATCCTGTCCATGAGATCCATCAGCACCTGAGCCGGTGGGTGCACGGGGTCTCCGGTCCCGGCTGCCGCTGATCTGATGGTTACCGCCGCAGTGGCCATAGAATTCTAACCGGGTTGAGTGCTAGCCATGTAGACCCCGGCTCGATTCGGCAGCTCAGAGGGGTCCGGAATACTGCTGCCATCGGAAAAGCCCCCAAGCCCGCCATCCTGTAGTTGATACAATGAATCCGTCTCACCTGTGGACGACTCGCCGTCAGAGTGGACAGCCGTCTCGCCGCCATCCACAGATCCTTAAGAAAGCTCCCCTCCATGGATGCAACCTACGAAGGCACGCCTTATGGCCGGCTGAGTCCGGGCGGGTCTCGCACGCTGAGCCGTTTCGATGAGGTCGGTGCAGACATCCGACTCAGGGCCCAGCTCACCGATCCGGCTGATGAAGACGTGGATTCCGCCAAAGGGGACCCGGTACCCATACTCGATTGAGCCGGCCTCGGGGCCCCAGCCCGCGTCATCGATGTAGAGCTTGCTGCGACGACTCTTGGTCATCCGGCCTACAACGTATCCCTTGAGCCCTTCTAAGCTGCTGATACGTCTCCGACGTATCTATAATTTTTGATTGCTCCATGCTATATTATCTACTGTTTTGGACATTATTTGGCTTTATTATACACTTTTATATTATTTTGGGACTAACCTACTAACCGGGGCCCCAGCCCAGAATTGCTGTTTTTTTGCCTATTTTAGGGTTTCGAAGAAAAGGAATATCAAACGGAGTCCAAACAGAATGAAACCTTCGGGAACGTGATTTTTGGAACGAACAAGATCCAGGAGACTTGGACCCTACGTCAAGCAACCAACAGGGAGTCCACGAGGTAGGGGGCGCGCCTACCCCCCAGCGCACCCTCCACCCTCGTGGGCCCCCTGTTGCTCCACCGACGTACTTCTTCCTCCTATATATACCTACGTACCCCCAAATGATTAGAGACGGAGCCAAAACCCGAATTCCACCACCGTAACTTTTTGTATCCACGAGATCCCATCTTGGGGCCTATTCCGGAGCTCCGCCGGAGGGGGCATCGATCACGAAGGCTTCTACATCAACACCATAGCCTCTCCGATGAAGTGTGAGTAGTTTACCTCAGACCTTCGGGTCCATAGTTATTAGCTAGATGGCTTCTTCTCTCTTTTTGGATCTCAATACAAAGTTCTCCCCCTGTCTTGTGTAGATCTATTCAATGTAATCTTCTTTTGCGGTGTGTTTGTTCAGACCGATGAATTGTGGGTTTATGATCAAGTTTATCTATGAACAATATTTGAATCTTCTCTGAATTATTTTATGTATGATTGGTTATCTTTGCAAGTCTCTTTGAAATATCAGTTTGGTTTGGCCTACTAGATTGATCTTTCCTGCAATGGGAGAAGTGCTTAGCTTTGGGTTCAATCTTGCGGTGTCCTTTCCCAGTGACAATAGGGGCAGCAAGGCACGTATTGTATTGTTGCCGTCGAGGATAACAAGATGGGGTTTTCATCATATCACATGAGTTTATCCCTCTACATCATGTCATCTTGCTTAAAGCGTTACTCTGTTCTCTTGAACTTAATACTCTAGATGCATGCTGGATAGCGGTCAATGTGTGGAGTAATAGTAGTAGATGTAGGCAGGAGTCGGTCTACTTGTCTTGGGACGTGATGCCTATATACATGATCATACCTAGATATTCTCATAACTATGCTCAATTCTGTCAATTGCTCAACAATAATTTGTTCACCCACCGTAAAATACTTATGCTCTTGAGAGAAGCCACTAGTGAAACCTATGGCCCCGGGGTTTATCTTTATCATATTAATCTTCCAATACTTAGTTGTTTTCATTGCTTTTATTTTACTTTACATCTTTATCATAAAAATACCAAAAATATTGTCTTATCATATCTATCAGATCTCACTCTCGTAAGTGACCGTGTAGGGATTGACAACCCCTTATCGCGTTGGTTGCGAGGATTTATTTGTTTTGTGTAGGAGTGAAGGACTCGCGCGTAGCCTCCTACTGGATTGATACCTTGGTTCTCAAAAACTGAGGGAAATACTTATGCTACTTTGCTGCACCACCCTTTCCTCTTTAAGGGAAAACCAACGCAAGTGCTCCTGAGGTAGCAGCTGCCCTTTAAGAACTCAAATCCACCGTGCGCTACCCCACGGTGGGCGCCAACTGTCGTGGAATTGTCACGGAAGATGTCCTAGTGAAAGGACTTAGTCGTGGAGCCATCACAACTAGGAAGCTTAAAGGGGTTAATCAGGACAAAGGACACGAGAGGTTTATACTGGTTCGGCCCCTTGCGGTGAAGGTAAAGCCTAGTCCAGTTGTTGTGGTATTGCTGGGTTTCGATGACCAAGGAGCGAAATACGCTAGCTTGGCTCTCGATCTATTGTTTCTTTCCCTAAGCTGCTGCTGGGTCGTCCCCTTATATACACGGGTTGACGCCCTGCGGCCTATAGAGTCCCGGCCGGCTCATACAACGTGTCCGGCTCGGTGACGTCTTTTACATGCCTTACTTTACAAGTCTTATCATACATGGCGGTTTATACTCATGGGCCTTAAGCCGCCTATGGGCTTCGGCCTACTACAACCTTATCATAAACCGTCACTTTGTATATTCTTCGGGTTTCCTTTAGTTAATCCCCAATTGCTATTGACCCGGCCCCTCCTGGGCGGGTCATACCTGGTAGTTATATCCCCAACAGAGGTGGTTACCTACCCACATGGCAAAGCCATCTCTAATAATATAGTGGAGGTGGTTATTTTTGTCGTGGAGGCGGTTAGAATTTTGGTACCACCTGCAATGATCCACAGAGGCAGTTTCGAATTGGTAGCCGCCTTCAGTTCCTAAGTATCATAGGTGGCTTTGTGGTTAGAACCGCTTGCACGGTCCATCACCTCACATGTATTTACTGCTTTCCCCCATCCGTCCCACTCTTGGCCACCCCCACATCTCAGATCACCGAGTGCTTGTCATGTCACGTATTCCTGTGGTATGTGGCTATGCCCACTGTTCCGCGTCTTTGTGACGCCCCGACTTAACTGTGCACTAATCATACACGCAAATGTGCACGATCAAGATTAGAGACTCACAGGAAGATATCACAACACAACTCTAGACACAAATAAAAGTCATACAAGCTTCATATTACAAGCTAGGGGCCTCGAGGGCACGAATACACAAGCTCGAATACAAACGAGTCAGCTGAAGCAACAATATCTGAGTGTAGACATAAGGTAAACAAGTCTGCCTTAAGAAGGCTAGCACAAACATTAGCAACGATCGAAAAGGCAAAGCCTCATGCCTGGGAGCCTCCTAACTACTCCCGGTCGTCGACGGCCTTCGTGTAGTAGTAGGCACCCTCGAGGTAGTAGTAGTCGTCGGTGGTGGCATCTGGCTCCTGGGATTCGTCATCTAATCGCAACAATCGGGTATAGAGAAAAAGGGGGTAGCAAAGAAACCGCCAGTACTCATCCTAAGTACGTGCAAGACTTACATCAGATCTAAACTAAGTATGTATCAGTATCAAGGAATGGGGCTATATCTTTGGACTGAACTGCAGAAATGCCAGAAGAGAAGGGAAAGCCTAGCCTATCGAAGACTAGCATCTTGAAGCATCTTGCAGCATTAGAAGAGTGTAGATTAGCATAATATAAGTAGCAAGTATGTTGAGGTATCGCCCAGAGATCCTTTCTCGACTCCCCGCAAGAAAGCAACCCCGGAGCCATCATATCCATTTCACGCCTCCAGGATCTAGTTCTAGTTGTATAGATCGGGATACAACTCCGAGCATCCGTTACCATGGACACGACTATTTGAATAGATTAGATTCCCTCCAGGGGTGCACAAACTTACCCAACACGCTCGATTAACTCTGGCCGAACATACTTTCCTGGGTCATGCCCGGCCTCGGTTGATCGACACACCATAGTCCTACCTAGGCTCAACAGAGAGGCCAGCAGGTCGGTCTACATCCTAAGCATAGGGATCTTGGGCCCATCGCCCTTTCCACTCCTGCATGTTGCGTGGATAGCCGGGATCAGTCCTGGCTACCTCTGTATACAAAGTAGTTGCTTACGCGGGCCACCCAGGTGCGTGCAACTCAATTGCTGACGTCCGAGGAGCTTTCGAGAATCGTATGATGTAGAGTGCCCATACTTATTCCCGCGTGGTGGTCAGTGCAAAAAGGCGAGAGGCCTACTCGGATCACATAACCAAACCGTTAGTGTCTTGGGAGCGCGCAGAGATGATCAATGATGCATGATCCGTGGTCCCGTCGCCCCATCTCACGGACTTACGGCAAGGGCTAACAATGTCCGGTTGTGCCACATAATTATCTCGCGGGTACCCTCCAGGTCTACCCGACTCCACATCATTGGCGGTTACCCTCATGGTCAACCCGACATCACATTTCTCTCGCGGGTACCCCTCGGGGCCGAGCCGATTTCATCATGGTTCTTGGGTAAAGTCATAATAACCATGTGTCCATAACACCAAGGGGGAATCCGAGGAATCACCCTCGATGGATTCCACTCGATGTAACAGAAGGTGAACTTGGAGGAATCACCCTCGAATGGTTCACGCTTGAGGTGTTGCACAACAGAGTCTTTATCGGTAGTGGTGAAGGAGGAATCACCCTTTGTAGACCACGACCTTCTAGCTACACTACAAAGATCTCATGAGAAGTGCTAAACGAGGTGTCACCCGCAACACTTGATAATAGCTCTTCAGAGTCATACATGTACAACTAAGGGGGTGTGAGGTGATGTGTCAGGCTCAGGACGTCGATCACGTTGATCGAGTCATCAAACATAAAGCAGGGGCAACAGGGACAGGGTGAGGGGAGGGGGTGAGGGAGTCCTGGATTAGGGGGTATCCGGACAGCCGGACTATATCCTTTGGCCGGACTGTTAGACTATGAAGATACAAGATTGAAGACTTCGTCCCGTGTCTGGATGGGACTCTCCTTAGCGTGGAAGGCAAGCTTGGCAGTACGGATATGTAGATCTCCTTCCTTGTAACCGACTCTGTGTAACCCTAGCCCCCTCCGGTGTCTATATAAACCAGAAGGTTTAGTCCGTATGACCAACAACAACAATCATACCATAGGCTAGCTTCTAGGGTTTAGCCTCTTCGATCTCGTGGTAGATCAACTCTTGTAATACTCATATCATCAAGATCAATCAAGCAGGAGTAGGGTTTTACCTCCATCGAGAGGGCCCGAACCTGGGTAAAAACATCGTGTCCCCCGTCTCATGTTACCATCTGCCTAGACACACAGTTCAGGACCCCCTACCCGAGATGTGCCGGTTTTGACACTGACATTGGTGCTTTCATTGAGAGTTCCTCTGTGTCATCATCGTTAGGCTGGATGGCCCCTTCAATCATCGATAGCGATGTAGTCCAGGGTGAGACTTTCCTCCCCGGACAGATCTTTGTATTCGGCGGCTCCGCACTGCGGGCCAACTCGCTTGGCCATCTAGAGCAGATCGAGAGTTATGCCCCTGGCCACCAGGTCAGGTTTGGAAGCATAAACCACACGGCCGACATCCACGGAGACTTGATCTTCGGCAGATTCAAGCCCTTGCCGAGTGCGCCGCACGGTCACGATGAGCATGATTTAGCTCTACCATCGGACAGTGTTCGGGAGATCGCACCGGCGACCGTTCTGACCCTCAATTCGGAGCCCATTACGCCATCCAAGGACAAGTGGATAGACCCCGTCACGGAGGCCGCATCTTCAGCGGCGATCGAGCCAAATACCGACCTTACCGTTCATGGGAGTCGTGACGCCGAACTGCCGTACTCTTCCCCGGCCACGGATTGCGAACCGCCTACGCCTGTGCCTATCGAATCCGACTGGGCGCCGATCATGGAGTTCACCTCCGCGGATATCTTTCAGCACTCACCCTTCGGCGACATACTGAATTCATTAAAGTCTCTCTCCTGGTCAGGAGAGTCCTGGACGAACTATGTCCGGCAGGATTGGGATGGGGATGACGAAGAAATTCACCGCCCACCCACCACCCACTTAGTAGTCACTGTCGATGAGTTGGCCGACATGCTCGACTTCGACTCCGAAGACATCGACGGTATGGACGACGATGCAGGAGACGAACAGGAGCCACTGCCCACAGGGCACTGGACGCCCACTTCATCATATGATGTATACATGGTGGACACACCCAAAGAAAACGACGACGAGGAACGAAAGGACGCAGCAAAAGATTGATCCCTCGAGAAGCAGTCAAAGCGGCGGCGTAAGCGCGTCTCCAAATCCCACCTCGGCAGAAACATCGATCATATAGACCCAGCGATAGAGCAGGGTGAGCCAGTGGACGACGAACACGACATTGAAGCACCGTCCGACCACGGCAACACGGAGAATCAAACCGAACAACCCGACTCCGGCGAAGATAATAGTCCGGATGACATCACACCAGACAGGCACCCGGAGCAACAGAATACCCATCAAAGGCTTGTTGCCACTCCGAGGAGTCTGAAAAAGCAGAAGCAAAGGCTCAGGCCTGCACAAGACACACTCAGAATTAGATGGAGTGAAGTACTCAACACTGCAGCAAAGTACGACTGTAGTGGCCACACAAAGAGCAACCGGAAGCGAAAGCTGCTACCTGAATTCGATGAGGAGGCCTTAGATCCCCCGCAATCAAAAAACAAAACAGCCATCCGGTCAGATAGATGACCTCGTGGCCAACATAGAGTGGCAAACGACGCCGCACACAAGCCAGTACGCAATCCACGCGAGGGCTCGCATCAAAAGGACGGCGCAACCAGATCCATCTACGGGCCAAAAAAGCGCGCTCCAGCACGCAATGCAACACAACAAAAATCCGAACACCACGGTACACCCAAATACAGGGGTGCCGCACACCCCCTATGTTTCACCGATGAGGTGCTGGACCATGAATTTCCAGAGGGATTCAAACCCTTAAACATAGAGGCGTACGACGGAACGACAGACCCTAGGGTCTGGATTGAGGACTACATCCTCCATATCCACATGGCTCGAGCAGACGATCTCCAAGCCATCAAGTACTTACCTCTCAAGCTCAAAGGGCCAGCTTGGCACTGGCTTAAAAGCCTCCCCGAAAACTCCATTGAAAGCTGGGAAGAGCTCGAAGACGCTTTTCGGGAAAATTTCAAGGGACCTATGTCCGACCACCGGATGCAGACGATTTAAGTCATATAACTCAACAGCCCGGAGAGTCAGCCTGAAAGCTTTGGAACAGGTTTCTCACTAATAAGAACGAAATAGTCAACTGTCCGGACGCCGAAGCCTTAGCAGCTTTCAAGCACAGCATTCGAGATGAATGGCTTGCCAGACACCTCGGCCAAGAAAAGCCGAGAACAATGGCAGCATTAACAAGCCTCATGACTCGCTTTTGCACGGGCGAGGACAGCTGGTTAGCCCGATGCAGCACCAGCGACCCAAGTACATCCAAAGTCAGGGACGGAAACGGGAAGCCACGACGCAAAAAAAACAAGCGCCAGAATAAAGAAGACAACCGAAGAGCATGGCGGTAAACGCTGAATTCAGAAGCTCTCGGCCAGGTCAGCAAAAGCTGCCTCAAAAGGCAACAGAGACGAACTGTCCAGCCTGAACAAGATTCTGGACAAACTATGTCAGATCCACAACACCCCCGACAAACCTGCAAATCATACCCATAGAGAATGTTGGGTCTTCAAGCAGTCCGGCAAACTCAATGCCGAACACAAGGGGCAGGATACACCAAGCGAAGACGAGGACGAGCGTCACAAGCAAAGCACTGGGGAACAGAAGAAATTCCCACTAGAAGTCAAAACAATAAACGTGTTACACGTGATGAAGGGGAGAAACAAAGCGACACTCCTAGAGACACATGCCCCAGGGCCTATCACCGCGGAGTTCTGCCACTGGTCGTCCGAACCGATCACCTTTGACCATCGGGATTACTCGGCAAGTATCCGGCAAGCAGGATGGGCTGCCTTGGTGTTAGACCCGATAATTGACGGATACCACTTCACATGAGTCCTGATGGACGACGACAGTAGTTTAAACCTGATATTTCAGGACACAGTCCGCAAAATGGGGATATTCCCAACAAAAATCAGCCATAGCAATACTACCTTTAAAGGAGTAACGCCAGGCCCAGAAGCGCATTGCATGGGCTCCCTGCTACTAGAGGTTATATTCGGCTTTCCCGATAACTTCCGCAGCGAAAAGTTAACCTTCCACATCGCTCTGTTCCAAAGTGGCTATCAAGCACTACTCGGACGCGAAGCTTTTGCTTGCTTTAACGCAATGCCGCATTACGCTTCCCTCATGCTTAAGATGCCCGGTCCACGTGGCATCATTACAGTAAATGGAAATATTGAGCGCTCCTTGCGCGCGGAAGACCATGCAGCTGCCTTGGCAGCCGCACACTAAAAGGCCTCACCAACTAGAGCATCTGACAGGTCATTAAGACCACAAATGCGGTTAGACGAGTCCGGTGTAGCTATATATAATTGATACAGGTTTGATGGCTATACACCTATAACAATACAAGGGGCTCAACGCGTGTAAACAAGGGACAATTAGGCTCAACTTTACTCATCTTGAACTGTACATGGTTTATTTAGTATAACTTACCTGTTGCACAACAACTTTTCAGCTAAGTTCCTCTCTTTTACAGGTGACCATCGTGCTACACCCGTCCAGGATACGGCACAACGGAGACACAGGCGCAGAGTGTACCAGGGACCCGTTCCAAGGATTCTTTTTAGATTAAGACCCCGCGTAAACCTTTTTTTACCGTCTCTTGTTGATACACATCCCCCGGATTCTCAGTACAATTGAGAAGGATGCTGATGTATTGGCATGTGGCCACGTTAGAATATTGCACGTACCTGGACACCAGGGGCTTATTACAAAGGGCACTATTTAGCCCGGTTTACATCATAAAGACCGAATACCTTGGGAGTGTTCGGCGTCGCGAGTTTGGCCTTATATGCATCAGCTTCGAATCATGTCTTTGGTCAAATGTTGGGTTTGCCCGGCTCCTGTGTTTTGCTGTCTTATGTTCCGCTCTATCGGCTAAGGCGGCACCAGGAGAACTACTGCGATTGTGCCCTGGTTCATCCGGACGAGCACCTCAGTAGAGAAAGCCAAAAACTGACTATCATGATATAGCATGAGACTGGTCAACCACTCGATGACCTAGCGAAATCTTCAGGACCTTCGCCTTAACGAAGGGCCGTTTCTCGGCCAGGCATGTACGCGCCCCGAATTCGGATGAGCGCGGAGCCATCAGGGGCTATATAATAGCCCCACTGTCAAACTCCTCTGGCTAAGTGAAAGTGTTAAAGCATTATAGTCCGATTGCCTAGTTCGCTATGCTATCACCTCCTTAATGGACCAAGACGTTGGATCAAGTGTGAACATGTGTCTTCTGCGAGCACCCCCGCATTATATGCGTGGGGGCTGAAGCTGACGACTGCCATCTTTCAGGTTATATACATATATACATAAACAGCCGCACATGAGGTATTATAATTCTTGCAGGAACAAGTATAAAATAGCCTTTACAATTCAGTAAAACATTGTTTTTGAATGGGAATACATGTCATTAGAACATAATATTCTTCGAGCACTGCGCTTCTATTGAACGAGCGCCCTCAAGAACTTCTCGAAAGTAGTGCTCGTCTCTTGTCCGAATCTTGGGCTGCAATGGCGGTGGCCTCCATCTCCGCCCAGTATGTCTTCACACGGGCAAGGGCCATCCGCGCACCCTCTACGCACGCCGACCTCTTCATCGCGATGATGTGCGGCACTGCACCAAGGAACTGCTGCACCAAACTAAAATAACTGTTCGGCTTTGGCCTTTCCGACCATAGACGATCCACAACAGACCTCATAGCGAGTCCGGACAACCTATTCAGCTCGGCCCATTCGGCCAACCGATCAGTCAATGGAAGCAGACGCTCTGGAACGTTAAATTGTGACCAGTATAGCTTTTCCACTTCGCGATCTTTTTGATCTCGGAAGTATTCGGCCGCATCGGCAGCACTCGCCGCTAAGTCCAGATATGCGTCCGCAGAACTCCACAGCCGGTCCAAAGGGGCGTACCTAGGATCTTCGAACTTCATCCGCAGCATAAAGGGCTACCCAGCCACGATATCCCCGGCTTGACGCAGCTCCTCCTTCATCGCTCTCATTGTAGAGCGGGTGTCTTTGGTCGCCATCGTGGCCTTCTCCAGATATGTCCTCTTTGCTCGATCTTCCTTTTCAAGAAGCTCGTAACGGTCAGCGGCATTCTTCAATTCCACAGCCATCCTGGCTATTTCCTCCTTGCTTTGGCAGTGAGCAGCCTGCTCGGCTTTCAGCTCCTTGATTTCCTTTAGGGCAGCCGCATCGCTTTTCCTGGCTTGTTCTTTGGCTCGGGGAAGTTCCGCCCGAAGGTTCTCCATGGCCGCAGCTTCATCTGCATTCACACACATGTTATAGATACTGGTATCATGCTCCTCTTCCCATGTGTCACCGGGGGAATAACATACCCTGTGCCTCGTCAAGCCGCTTGTTGACAAGTATGATGTCGGCGTCTGCCACGTCAAGCTACCGCTTTAGCTCGGCAAACTCATCAGTCCGGCTGGCCACCGGACCCTCCGCCACCTGCATGTTAAGGCGGCACGATTATTCCTGGGACTATGATCCTCTGTGCGTCGTTGTCTTCGACAACACCCAGAGTCTCAGGGGCTACTATCTACACAGGGCACATCTAAAAATGTGCGGTACTGTTAAAAATGTACATCATTTCGCGTACCTCAAAACCAGTCAGTAGACTCATAAAGGCTTCATGCAACCCGCTTTCGGCGGACGAAATCCTTTCAATCACCGTACCCATCAACGTGCGGTGCTCTTCTAAGATAGCCGCTCGCTCTAGCAGATCCCTCAGTACGTCCGGCCGCACACCATACGGTGACGGACTCTTTCGATTGCTCTCTTCAAGTGCCGGATACTGAGGACTTCAGGTGGCCATAGGATTTCCTTCTGGCCTTGCCGGATCAGGAGAAACCCTCCGCGACGACACCTCGGGGTCGCCTGCCTCATGAGGCGGTATGGCATGGGGAGGTGTTTCGCTCTCCATCATCTCTGGAAGAAGATCCCCTGAAGACGAGCTCTGCTGAGAAGGGCTAAGATCCAAACTGCAAGATAAATGCTTCGGTTATTTTCCTCAGAAGTAAAGCGAGGTATTTTCATTATTAAGTACCCTTTTACTTACAGCTCGGCGGAGGGCTGATCCCCTTGAGGGCATAGTGCGGCCGGGGCAGCCCCCGGGGCAGGACCCTCCGGCGAAGATTTCTTCTCCCTTTTGGAGACCATTGTCTCCGGGTCCTCGGAGGCGGTCCTCTTCCTTCCCTGGGGAGAGGAAGTTTCAGTCCCTCCTCCCCGGCTAACCTCCTTCATGGAGGCTCTACCCTCCTTGTTCCCCCCTTTATCTTCTCCTAAGGGTGCTTGATAAGGCGCGATCTCCAGCATCCTGGTTAGCACGGGATTTGGTGAGGTCTCAGGGAGGAGGGTCGGACACCTGATCAACTTTGCCTTCGCTATCCAATCCTGGTCAAAGAGCGGCTTTTTCAGGGCGACGTTGCGTTAAATAAACGGATAGTGTGTTCGGATGCGGGGCTACTTACTTGGGTATCCGGGCGATTGCATCTCAGACCTGCATCGTCAGATGTCTGAACACATTATTTGTGGTCCGAAGAACAATTTGTACATCTCCTCGGGCATCATGCTGAGGAAGTGTTGGATAGCTCGCCGTCCCTCCGGGTTGAACTCCCACATGTGGAGGGGACGGTGTTTGCAAGGATGGACTCGACGAACTAGCATAACTTGCACTACCATAACCAGACTAAAATCTCTCTCAAAGAGATCTCGGATACGACTTTGCAGTATTGGCACGTCCTTCGCTGGACCCCAGCTCAGCCCCCTGTTGATCCATGACATCAGTTGTGGTGGGGGGCCTGAGCGAAAGGTGGGGGCAGCTACCCACTTGGCACTTCGGGGAGCTGTGATGTTGAACCACTCCCGCTGCCACAATCCGGACACCTTTGGGAAGCTACCCTCAGGCCATGGAGCATCAGCGATTTGGCTTTTTGAAGAGCCTCCACACGCTGCGTGCTGCCCCTCGATCATCTTCGGCTTCACATCGAAGGTCTTGAGCCACAGGCCGAAGTGAGGGGTAATGCGGAGGAAGGCCTCACATACGACAATAAATGACGAAATGTGAAGAAGGGAATCCGGGGCCAGATCGTGAAAATCTAGCTCATAATAGAACATAAGACCCCTAACAAAGGGATCCAGAGCGAGGCCTAGTCCTTGGAGGAAGTGGGAGACGAACACGACGCTCTCGTTGGGTTCGGGAGTAGGGACGACTTGCCCTCGGGCAGGCAGTCGATGCGAAATTTCGGTGGTCAGATATCTGGCCTCTCTCAACTTCTTGATGTCCTCCTCCGTGATGGAGGAAGGCATCCACCGACCTTGAAGGTTGGATCCGGACATAGTTGAAGGTCCGAAGTGCCTAAACCTGAGCTTTGGGTGTTGGAACTCGAGGCGGGAGGCGGATTCGATTAAGATCGAGAGGAAAAAGCCTTGTCCCCTTTATAAAGAGGGTGAATATCAAGCGTCCTCCTCCTGGCCATTTGGGACTTGCCTAGGATCTAGGAGTCCTACCCATAGGCACGGTTGGGTTACCCATGTCCGTATTGATGAGAATCCTGTGATAAAGGGGACACGATCTCCGCTTCGACAAGAGGTGCCAAGGAAACCGCCTCGCAAAACACGCTGAGATGGGTTATGAAAAACGATTCGAATAAAGACCTGGCTGTGGTGTGATGTCACACTACGGGGTATGTCAGCAGATTAGATTTGTGAAAATATTATTCTCTCTATGGTGGTATGTGGAACTCGTTTTGCAGAGCTGGACACAATCCTCGTGTTCAAAATCTTCTATGAAGTATTCGGAGGAGGAACCCGCCTTGCAATGCCGAAGACAATCTGCGCGCCAGACTCATCGTCATTGAAGCCTGGTTCACGGGCTACTGAGGGAGTCCTGGATTAGGGGGTATCCGGACAGCCGGACTATATCCTTTGGCCGGACTGTTGGACTATGAAGATACAAGATTGAAGACTTCGTCCCGTGTCCGGATGGGACTCTCCTTGGCGTGGAAGGCAAGCTTGGCAGTACGGATATGTAGATCTCCTTCCTTGTAACCGACTCTGTGTAACCCTAGTCCCCTCCAGTGTCTATATAAACCGGAGGGTTTAGTCCATAGGACCAACAACAACAATCATACGATAGGCTAGCTTCTAGGGTTTAGCCTCTTCGATCTCGTGGTAGATCAACTCTTGTAATACTCATACCATCAAGATCAATCAAGCAGGAGTAGGGTTTTACCTCCATCGAGAGGGCCTGAACCTGTGTAAAAACATTGTGTCCCCTGTCTCCTGTTACCATCCGCCTAGACGCACACTTCGGGACCCCCTACCCGAGATCCGCCGATTTTGACACCGACAGGGGGGTCACTGGTGGATCACTAACCAACCTATACTAACCATATAGGATAAGCAGGTAAGTGTAACGCCCAGATGCAACTTTCCATATCTGTAACTCCGACTCTTGCCTTTTCCGGAGATACGATATGATATTCCTTCGTGGTTGGGTTTTTGTTTTTCGTTTTGCATTTTGTTCATGTCATGCATTTCATATCATGTCATCATGTGCATTGCATTTGCATTCGTGTTCGTCTCATGCATCCGAGCTTTTTCCCCGTTGTCCGTTTCGCAATCCGACACTCCCACATGCACCGGCGCACCCCTCTTGTCTCTTTTCATGAGCGGGTGTTAAACGTTCTCGGAATGGGCTGAGATTTGTCAAGTGGCCTTGGTGTATCACCGGTAGACCGTCTGTCAAATTTCGTTCCATTTGGAGGTCTTTGATGCCCTAACAGTTAACCGGGCAACCGTGAAAGCCTCTTGTGTGTTGCAGCCCTACACCCCTCCAAAACAGCCCATTAACCCGTCTAAACCACCTCCATGTCCTCCGTCATTGGATCATGATCGTGTGGGCGAAAACCGCACCTCATTAGGACATTCCTACCTCCCTCTACGTATATAAATGCATCTCCCCCTCCAATTTCGCGGATGAAACCCTAAAATCCTCCCCTCGTTCCGCCGGACAAATCCTCCCACTGCCCGGACATGTCCGCCACTCCCCTCCACGTCGCGTGGACCAATGGCAGGCTGCCACCTCAGCTCCGCCGCCGCCCGCACCCAACCACACGCCGCCACTTGTCGCCACCATGCCTTCCCCGCTGCCGCGGCCCGCCGGACCCGAATCGGCCCCGCGGAGCCCATCATCGCGCCGCCGAAGCCCACGAGCACCCGCGCGCTCTGCCGCCCGTCCAGGGCCTCAACCTCGCCGCCGCTCCACCCAGGGCCTCGACCCCGCCTCCTCGCGCATCCGCCGCCGTCGCTTGGCCCCGCCGCCTGCGCGCCGTCGCCGGCGACCAACCCCGGCGACCGGGAGCCCCAACCTCCCGTGCAGCGACCCCGCGCCGAGCCCCATCAGCCTCCCACGCTGGAGCGTCGTCCATTCCCCGACCCGTCAGCCTGCCACCGGATCCGGCCATGTGCAGCCACCTCGCCGGCGCCCGCCGATCCCCGTCGCCGGATCCACCCCCGACCTCTTGCTTCGTCGTCGGGACGGTCCCGTCCCAGACCCGCTTCAGCCCCGATCCAAACAGCGTCCCACTTCGTCCCGCTACTGTGTCATCCACCTGGACGGTGCCATCCCTGGACCCCCTCATCCTCCGAACCAAACGCGACCCCGCTCCGTCCCGGATCCCTCCGTCCCATTGACTTTTCCGGAGGGTGAGAGTTTCACTAAGTCCCAGGAATTCTGGTATTTTTATGCCACCTTCTCCAAATCATGCATATGATATGTAAAATTGTTTGCCTCTTTGAGCTCTCGATGTTAGAAGCATTTCCATGCATGTTCATGCCCATTATGATGCCTTTTTCATTGATGCAAGAGTGCTATAAAATGTTAGCTGCTGGTAATTATCAGATCATGAGGATTTATCTTTTTTATTGCATTTGATGTGTGCATCGTATGAGCTTGAGATCTACATGTGTCTTGAACTACATCATGTCATCTTTACAGAGGTGCTTGTCTTGTATTTTTGTGATCTATGTGGTGACTAGCACAAGCATGCAAACTAGGCTTCGTGATGTTGCTGTTTTCAGGGACTTAGGATTTTGCTAACTCTTTTCCTGCTGCTATTTTGATGCCATGTAAACTTGATGCTACAGTGAGATCCATGCTTATTTTGGGATACTTCGGTAAGGGTGTTTTGAACATGTGCTTATGCTATATCCATCCATGCCCCTGTTTGCATTTATGGAGTTCACTAGCATGTCTTGTTCTTACTCTACGTTTTTTATAAAATGTTCCTGGCAGAATGTTAACATGTTAATCAATTTTGCCATGGTTGTTGCTAGTGATCCATGCATCCTATAAACTTTCTATTGCCATGGTTAGCTTCATGAACATGTCATCTTGCTATTCGTATGCTTATATTGTAATGCAATGCTTTGTGATAAGTGGCATGAGATTGCAAAGTTGCTATCATAATTCTGTTTTTGACATGCTCTGTTTTTCTGCTAAGTCTGAAAATGTTAATAAAACTTGCTATGTTAAGATGGATGCCATCATATCTTCTATGCCTTTTTGGCTCATGTTTAGTAAGAGAATTTTGATCTATGCAGTTAGTACATTCATGCCATGCCTTTGTTTGCTACGATATGTTCCTGTAGCATGTTGTTTCCTAGCTCTAAACATTGCTTCCTGATGTTGTTTTTGACATGATAGTATTTTCACTAAGTCTGTGATGCTGATATCTTTTGCACTTTTGTCATGCTTGTTTGAACCTGTTCTAATGTGATTTAGCCGTAGCGCAGTGTTCATGTTTTGTCAAGCATCTCTTGTACATCACTTCCATATGTTTTGTTGCTATGTTGGAGTGTCGTATCTTAGTTTCTTGTTGCATTCTAAGTGCCATCGTGCTGTTAATCGCAGAATTGTGTCATTCTTGTTTTGCTTGCCATTTGCAAACCGTGCATACGTTTCCGGTCATCTTTATATCGAATTCACTCGAAATCACCTCATCTTTCTAGTGGCATACTTGGTTTGCCAAGTTGATGCCTTGATCATTCTTTCCCTTCCGGAGCACGCATATGCATTGCATATCATGCCATGTATTGCATCATGTTGCTTGCGCATTGCATCGTGATTGATTGTTGTTCCTTTGCTTGTGTTCTTGCTTTGGGTAGAGCCGGGAGGTGAGTACGTGATGAGGAACCTGTTGAGTACACTTTCAAGGATCAAGCTTTCGACAACTCTGAGAACATTGCAGGCAAGATGACCATACCCTTGGAATCACTTCTATCTTTGCTTGCTAGTTATCCGCTCTATTGCTATGTCGCGCTACCTACCACTTGTTATATCATGCCTCCTGTATTTCCATGTCAAGCCTCTAACCCATCTTTCTTAGCAAACCGTTGTTTGGCTATGTTACCGCTTTTGCTCAGCCCCTCTTATAGCGTTGCTAGTTGCAGGTGAAGATGAAGCTTGTTCCATGTTGGAACATGGATATTGTTGGGATATCATTATTCTATCTTATTTACTTTAATGCACCTATATACTTGGTAAAGGGTGGAAGGCTCGGCCTTATGCCTGGTGTTTTGTTCCACTCTTGCCGCCCTAGTTTCCGTACCGGTGTTATCTTCCTTTATTTTGGTTTCGTAGTCGGACCTTTGATTGTATCTTGGATGATGTATGTTTAAATTGTATTTGTGTGAAGTGGCGATTATAAGTCAATTCTTTATCCCTTTCTTATTCAGTACATGGGATTGTATGAAGATTACCCCTCTTGCGACAAACCTACCATGCGGCTATGCCTCTAAGTCGTGCCCCAACACGTGGGCGATATAGCCGCATTGTGGGTGTTACAAGTTGGTAATCAGAGCCATCCCCGACTTAGGAGCCCCCTGCTTGATCGAACCGCTGACGTTGTTGAGTCTAGAACAAAATGTTTTGAGTCTTAGGATTATATATATCAGAGAGTAGGATTCTTTTTACTCCTCAGTCCCTTCGTCGCCCTCGTGAGGCCTCCTGACATAGAAGTTTTGACTCTCCTCTCCTCAAATTTCATGAATTTTTTTAGGATCACGCGGGTATATTGGAGTCGTTCCGATAGTCTTGTGACGAGAACATTGTTCTTGGTGCCTCCTGACATTTTGGGGTTGTGGCAGTGTCCCGGGGAGTTGAGCTCCGAGGTGTTGTCGTCACAATTTTATCATTGCAGTTCTGGAATACCTGAGTTCGCCGACATCAAAATGTCTTTTATGCAGTTGTTGGCGAGATAACCTCGATGCCACCCAGTACTGGGGCGGGAGTTCGGGAGTATTGCCATAACTCGTATAACGGATGCTTTTTGAAGGTTGAGGTACATGATTTCCAAAGGTTTCTTGGTTATGTGTTGAAGGATGGATACAGCTGGATGTAGGAATTTTTAGTTTGGGTGAGATATTATGCTTCCCCTGTATCCCCAACACCTGATTGCATAACCAGAAAGTTTCGGGAGCTTATAAGTGGGAATTCAAGTAGCTCCTAGAATATCTTTTCAACAAACACATGATACGATATGGGATCTATCATATGTTTGTTCCGGCTTATTCTGTGAGCCAATCCTTTGTTTTCTTTTATTTGTGGTATTCGAGTTGCTTCGATGTCAAGTGTTGATTCCATACCTTTCGTAAGTGATGCTCTCATATTTCTATGAGAGTATTAATCCTTCTGGATCATCAAGGTGGTCATGCCAATTCTTTCCCAACCGATGTCTTTCTCTTCAAGTGGATCCGATCATGTCAACATTCACAAGACCACCTCTCAGTTTTCCCAATGGTGTTCGTTCCATCTGCCCAAGTTGCCTTTGTTTTCCCACCCTCCCACCCTTTTCCTTCAAGGAATCTGATGTCTTAATCAAGTATTCATTTATTGGTGGGAAGTCTCTCCATTCTTTCCGTCAATGTCCGCATCCGGTGATTTTCAGGCAGATACTAACGGAGCCTCAAATTCATCATTATTCGTTCTCTTTCTTCTCCGGTGGATTTAAGCCAAGCTTTGTCGATCATATCATGTCCCCGTTTCAAATGTTTTCTCATGCCGGTGCACCTCTTAATAATCCACTTCTCGCTATTCAATTGTTCTGGAGTGCCGAAGATATCTCGAAGATTCGTGTTTCCACTCCCCATTCATTCGAGCTCTTTCAAGGATGTTATCTCTTTTGAGCCATTTAATTCAACTGGTGCAATCTAGCTTTTAAATCATTCAATGGTGTATCTTCTGAGTGGGCCCTAACCCACAGGTCTTTTCTAGGATCTTACCTGACTCTTCTAATTTTTCTCGGAGCTATCCTCAAAATCTTTTCAAAGTTTGACGTAAGAATGAATTATCATTAGTCATATGTCTTTCTCCAACATCTTTCAAATTCTTTCATTGTTGGCTCAACCTCTTCGCTTTTGATTCTCCCGGAGTGTCTCAACAATTCATGCTGTTGTTTCTCGTTGTCATTCTCGGTTTTAAAGACCAACGAAGTGTTTCCTCTAAATTTTGCTCCGGTCTCTCGAAGATTCATGGTTCTAGCGTTATGCCATCCTCTCATAATTGTCTTCGATTGTGAGAATTCTTTTCACCCATCCGGAGCAATTCATGAGTCTTTTCAGTTTGATTCCCCAGAGCCATCATCTCAGAATTATTCATTTCCAGCTTTCAGCTCACATTCTCCAAATCATACCAGTGCATCATTCAAGTATCCTCTAACCAGCTCGGGATCTCTTCGTTCACTTGCCTCTAAATTCTTTCAAGTATCTTCGTTCATTTTCTAATTCCTCCCGGTGTTTCGCTATCTTTTCTTTGTTCGTTTCAATTCTTACGGTGGTTCATTCAAGATTTCTTTTCCTTCGTTATCATATCAATTCATTCGTTGTTTCCAAATCCTACCGGTGGTTCATTGAGTTTATGCTATATCTCTCTTAAACCTTTCTACGGGACTAAGTAGTACGCCAAATCTGTTGCTTGTCATCAATCTAAATTGGTGAAGGGTACACATAATGTAATTCTTACTTTTGTTTAATCCAAGTGATCAATTCCTTATTCCCGAGGTTCATCAATTTTTTTGATCTCATTTGTTCATCTTTCTTTCCGGAGTTCCAAGTCTTCTAAATTATATTGTCGCAAAGCTCCATCTGAATCATTGCAAGGATTCAATCTTATTCTTTTCATCCTTCACTTCTTTTGATCATTCTTTCATTACCGAAGTTCTTTATGGAGGCTCTACATGATGGTTCAGCAAGGATTTAATTCCTTCTCAAAGTACTCATCAAGATTCTTTTCAGAGGAGCTCAAGTATTCTTCATCTTGCATTCCGAAGTGCAATTCGTTCTACCTTATCTTTTGAGGTAGTGTTACGTCATTTTTACAATTGCTTGGTGTTTCATGATTCACAAATTGTCCGGAATGACATATTTTAAACCCATCATTTTCAATTCGGTCATGAGATCCTCTACAACCCATCAATCACTTCATTGGAATTATCTTGGGTTATATTTCACCTAAAGCTTTCCCTAAGGATTGTTGCTAATTATGGTGCTTATAAATGACCCAAGTTCTTCATTTATCCTCCCGGTGAAATAAGCTTCTCGTCTTCTTGTTGATATCAATCCAATCTTTTGGTTTCCGTAGTGGCAGAATTTCGCCTCAATTTTGAGAAGTTTTTCCATAAGCCCACTACAAGTTTATTCGTTTCGTTGTTGGTTTTCCAACAACTCCGTTATAACCTTCTTGGAAGGGTGCTCTCCAAGCTCTTTTGTGGCAGAAGTTGGCATTTTCTTCTCCATTCTTTCATTCCGATGATCTATCTTCTATTCTCTCTTCTGGAGGCATTGTGATGTCGCTCTCTTCACTCATCATCTCGAAGTATGAGGATCGTGTTATTTTCATGCTTATCCATTTAACCGGAGTGTTGTGCCCTCTGCTCAAGTTCTTTTCATCTTATCAAGTCTTAGATCTCTTTTCAACCGGAGTGTTGTTCGAATTTGTTCTTCCTTGTTCCTCTTTTCTAACGGAGTGTTTTCAACTTCGTTCATCTCCGTTGTATTTATTTTTCTCGAAATGGTTTAACCTCTCAAGGTTCATGGTTTCACTCGTTTGTCGAAGAAGCTACTTAGTTTTACCTCCTCTCTTCCTCTTCTGTTTTCCCTCCGGTGCCATCCTAGATCTCGGGACGAGATCCTCTCGTAGTGGTGGAGTGTTGTAACGCCCCGAATGCAACTTTCCATATTTGTAAATCTGACTCTTGCCTTTTCCGAAGATACGATATGATATTCCTTCATGGTTGGGTTTTTGTTTTTCGTTTTGCATTTTGTTCATGTCATGAATTTCATATCATGTCATCATGTGCATTGCATTTGCATTCGTGTTCGTCTCATGCATCCGAGCTTTTTCCCCGTTGTCCGTTTCGCAATCTGACACTCCCACAGGCACCGGCGCACCCCTCTTGTCTCTTTTAGTGAGCGGTGTTAAACGTTCTCGGAATGGGCCGAGATTTGTCAAGTGGCCTTGGTGTATCACCGGTAGACCGCCTGTCAAATTTCGTTCCATTTGGAGGTCGTTTGATGCCCTAACGGTTAACCGGGAAACCGTGAAAGCCTCTTGTGTGTTGCAGCCCAACACCCCTCCAAAACAGCCCAATAACCCATCTAAACCACCTCCATGTTCTCCGTCGTTGGATCACGATCGTGTGGGTGAAAACCGCACCTCATTAGGACATTCCTACCTCCCTCTACGTATATAAGTGCACCCCCCCTCCAAATTTGCGGATGAAACCCTAAAATCCTCCCCTCGTGCTGCCGGACAAATCCTCCCACTGCCCGGACATGTCCGCCGGTCCCCTCCACATTGCACGGACCAATGGCAGGCAGCCACCTCAGCTCCGCCGCCGCCCGCACCCAAGCACATGTCGCCACCTGTCGCCACCATGCCTTCCCCGCCGCCGCGGCTCGCCAGACCTAAATCGGGCCCGCGGAGCCCATCATCTCGTCGCCGAAGCCTGCGAGCACCTGCGCGCTCCGCCGCCCGTCCAAGACCTCGACCCCGCTGCCGCTCCGCCTAGGGCCTCGGCCCCACCTCCTCGCACATCCGCCGCCATGGCTTGGCCCCGCCGCCTGCGCGCCGTCGCCGGCGACCAACCCCAGCGACCGGGAGCCCCAACTTCCCGCGCAGCGACCCCGCGCCGAGCCCCATCAGCCTCCCACGCCGGAGCGTCATCCATGCCCTGATCCGGCCGCCTGTCGCCGGATCCGGCCGTTTGTAGCCATCTCGCTGGCGTCTGCCGATCCCCATCGCCGGATCCACCGCCGACCTCCTGCTTCGTCATCGGGACGGTCCCGTTCCAGACCCGCTTCAACCCCGATCCAAACAGCGTCCCACTTTGTCCCGTTACCATGTCGTCCACCTAGATGGTGCCATCCCTGGACCCCCTCATCCTCTGAACCAAACGCCACCCCGCTCCGTCTCGGATCCCTCTGTCCCGTTGACTTTTCCGGAGGATGAGATTTTCATTAAGTCCTAGGAATTATAGTATTTTTATGCCTCCTTCTACATGTCATATCTCGGTGACCGTGGCTCCAAATCATGCATATGATATGTCAAATTGTTCGTCTCTTTGAGCTCTCCACATTAGAAGCATTTCCATGCATGTTCATGCCCATTATGATGCCTTTTTCATTGATGCAGGAGTGCTATAAAATTTTAGCTACTAGTAATTAGCAGATCATGTGGTTTTGTCATTTTTATTGCATTTGATGTGTGCATCGTATGAGCTTGAGGTCTACATGTGTCTTGAACTACATCGTGTCATCTTTACAGAGGTGCTTGTCTTGTATTTTTGTGATCTATGTGGTGACTAGCACAAGCATGCAAACTAGGCTTCGTGATGTTGCTGTTTTCAGGGACTTAGGATTTTGCTAAGTCTTTTCCTGCTGCTATTTTGATGCCATGTAAACTTGATGCTACAATGAGATCCATGCTTTGGGATACTTCAGTAAGGGTGTTTTGAACATGTGGTTATGCTCTATCCATCCATGCCCCTGTTTGCATTTATGGAATGCTCTAGCATGTCCTGTTCTTACTCTACTTTTGCTATAAAATGTTCCTGGCAGAATGTTAACATGTTAATCAATTTTGCCATGATTGTTGCTAGTGATCCATGCATCCTATGAACTTGATCTTGCCATGGTTAGCTTCATGAACATGTCATCTTGCTATTGGTATGCTTATATTGTCATGCAATGCGTTGTGGTGAGTGGCATGAGCTCGCAAATTTGCTATCATAATTCTGTTTATGACATGCTCTGTTTTTCTGCTAAGTCTGAAACTGTTAATAAAACTTGCTATGTTTACATGGGTGCCATCATATCTTCTGTGCCTTTTTGGCTCATGTTGAGTAAGAGAATTTTTATCTATGCATTTAGTAGATTCATGCCATGCCTTTGTTTGCTACGATATGTTCTTGTAGCATGTTGTTTGCTAGCTCTAAACATTTCTTCCTAATGTTGTTTTTGACATGATAGTATTTTCACTTAGTCTGTGATGCTGATATCTTTTGAACTTTTGCCATGCTTGTTTGAACCTGTTCTAATGTGATTTAGCCGTAGCTCAGTGTTCATGTTTTGTCAAGCATCTCTTGTACATCACTTCCATATGTTTTATTGCTATGTTGGAGTGCAGTAGCTTAGTTTCTTGTTGCATTGTAAGTGCCATCGTGCTGTTAATCGCAGAATTGTGTCATTCTTGTTTTGCTTGCCATTTGCAAACCGTGCATACATTTTCGGTGATCTTTATATCGAATTCAACCGAAATCACCTCATCTTTCCAGTGGCATACTTGGTTTGCCAAGTTGATGCCTTGATCATTCTTTCCCTTCGGGAGCACGCATATGCATTGCATGTCATGCCATGTATTGCATCATGTTGCTTGCACATTGCACCGTGATTGATTGTTGTTCCTTTGCTTGTGTTCTTGCTTTGGGTAGAGCGGGGAGGTGAGTACGTGATGAGGAACCTATTGAGTACACTTTCGAGGATCAAGCTTTCGACAACTCTGAGAACATTGCAGGCAAGATGACCATACCCTTGGAATCACTTCTATCTTTGCTTGCTAGTTATCCGCTCTATTGCTATGTCGCGCTACCTACCAGTTGTTATATCGTGCCTCCTGTATTTCCATGTCAAGCCTCTAACCCATCTTTCCTAGCAAACCGTTGTTTGGCTATGTTACCGCTTTTGCTCAGCCCCTCTTATAGCGTTGCTAGTTGCAGGTGAAGATGAAGCTTGTTCCATGTTGGAACATGGATATTGTTGGGATATCATTATTCTATCTTATTTACTTTAATGCACCTATATACTTGGTAAAGGGTGGAAGGCTCGGCCTTATGCCTGGTGTTTTGTTCCACTCTTGCCGCCATACTTTCCGTCATACTGGTGTTATCTTCCTTTATTTTGTGTTCCTTACGAGGTTGGGTGTTATGGGAACCCCTTGACAGTTCGCTTTGAATAAAACTCCTCCAGCAAGGCCCAACATTGGTGTTACCATTTGCCTCACCACCACCTATACTTTTCCCTTGGGAGTCGCGCTCCCGAGGGTCATCTTTATTTAACCCCCTCGGGCTAGTGCTTCTCTAAGTGTTGGTCCGAACCAGATCCACTTGCAGTGCCACCTTGGGGAAACTTGAGGGCTGCTTTTAGTTGTACGTAGTGTTCATCCTGTGTTGCCCTGAGAACGAGATATGTGCAGCTCCTATCGAGATGTTGGCACATCGGGCGGTCTTGCTGGTCTTGTTTTCCCATTGTCGAAATGTCTTGTAATCGGGATTCCGAGACTGATCGGGTCTTCCCGGGAGTTGATGCTGAACCACTATCTAATTTTTCGGCTCTAGGGGTTTTCTCTCGGTGGATTTTAAACTCAAATCGGTCGAAGAGGGGGTTGCTCAACAATCTTCTCAGAATCAAACGGAGCAGCCACCGAACAATGCTGGCACGGGGTGGCTATTTATAGCCACAGCCTTCCCTGGTGGGAAATTGCCATTTTGGACACGTGGTCCAGCCAATGGCCAACTGACACATTCTCAACGGTCGGATTTCAAAGAGCAACGGTAACATTACTTGAGGAACAAGTAATACTAACTCTTCGGTCTGAGACAAATCTCTCGAAGCGAAGAAGATCATAGTCTCTTGCTGGCAAGTACTTGCTTGGAGCACAAAGAGATTTCTCTCGCAACTTTCATAGGATTTGGGTTTAGCATCAGAGAATCAAAGCTTCGAACACTACATTCCTCTTAATAGTACGGTGGTCCTATGACTCAATAAAGAGAAGAGAAACAATGAAATAAATGCTACGTCTTCACTTCTTCTTCAATCTCCTCGGTCGCAGTCACTTCCTTCGAACAAGCACCGAACCAATTGCTTCACGTCAGCAATTTTTGAGGGGTCACCCTTATTACCATAATCTTCGGTGGTAACCTTCACTGCTACGCAGGGTATTATCTTCGGCGTTTGAACCAAACTCCTTGTGTTCATAGGGAACTATTACTCCGTGTGCACTAGCAAACACATAAGTCCCATACTGTTCTGGATCCAATCCACATAGTTTCCACCATTTGCAGCCAACTTTTCTTTCTCTAACATAGGGGCTAAGTTGAACATATTGCGACCCAGTGATCTACAATGATAAACACAAGATTCAATCAAAAATTTGTTCATAATTAATTTGCACTAGTGTTTAAATAAATTTTAATATAAAGTGCACTCCCACTCAAATTAATATCTCTCATAATTGAAAGTGAGTGATTCAAGAGCCTAATCTTATTCACAAAAATTGATGTGGACATCACTGATGACGTGAATTTTGACCGGTAGGCAAACATTTGCCAATCATACCTCCACATGACTCTTGTTCATCTTTCAGTGCTTCATGCTCCGAGCATAGAACGGTTCTGCCCTAACTTCAAGACAACCGAGTGTTTGTGCTTGCACAGTCTAACCTTTCACCTGTCTTACACCTCATGGTCCATTTGTACTCATGTGGACATGACGTACTCCGGAAAGTTGCGTGTCATAGATGGTTGCAACACTAGGAAGAGCACTTTTAACTTGATATTTTATGTGGGCGATCACCCTAATAATTGACCACTGGATAATCAAAGGGTGCAAACAACAAAGAGATAAACATCTCATGCAATTCATAATAGCATGATATGGTATAGCCCTTGGCGTCAGGAACGTCTTCATGATCCTCCGTGTTATCCATGAAGATACTCCGTGATGATGTCATGGCCACCACCATGTTCTCGTGTGCCTGGTGAAGCCACCTTGCTCCTGGTCCTCCATAGCATGTTCATCACTCCCATCAATAAAATACAATAACGAGTTCTGACACGCAAGTCATAAAAGTGACAATCCCTTGGCTCCATCCATCATGTCGTATTGTGACGCGCATGCCACTTAACATTACATCATATGACCATCTCATACATAAAATTATATGATGAAGAAGGCTATAACACATCACATGCATGCATTGTGTAAAACCAAGTTAGACGTCCTCTAATTGGTTTGGCAAATTTTAATTACGTGGCTTCTAGGGTTTCAGATAACTATAGCTACCTACGTCCACCATTAAGGTGATAATTCTTGCTGCTAGACTAACTTTCGGGGTGTGTGAGGGAATAGACTTAAAAAAGTCTCTAGCCCAACACTAAACTTTGCAAATATGCATGCCCCCTAGAAGATCGAACATCTTCATTTCCCTCTTATGTTTATGGTAGTTCACTATTCTTAACTATGATGAAGCCTAAAGAACTGTTAGCAAATCGTCGACAGCCAGAACTTCATAGAAAACTTTATCATGCCGTCAATGAACTGACTTGAAGCAACACTCGGGGGAAGCATAGCAAGAACATCAACCCCACACATCCACATGTGATCTAGATCGAAACTTGCATCTACTCATAGAACTGCTCATGATGCCACTATTGGGAAACGTAGTAGAAAAGAAAAAATTGCCCTGCCATCACCCAGGAACACTATGAAGACGCGATAAATAGTTTAGATTAGATCATTACCGACTCTGAGTTGTAGTGAAAGAAGACGAGTCGATGTAGATCATGCTTGGAGTCCCTTGAACCATAGATGAACGATCCCGTGAACCGCCCATGAACAGAGGATCGAAATCACGACCTCTCCATAGTTTGCAAGCGTACAGTCTTCATGATCCGGCGGCGCTTCACCGTCCAGAGCTAATCGTCGCTGGAGAATTAGAGGAAGGAGACTAGAGCCACATTGGGCTTCTAATTATTAGGATTAGAGGAACTAGATCTAGCTCTAATTGGAATGAGTAGAACTAGACTAGAGAACTATAATTATGAGGATTAGAGGAACTAGATCTAGCTCTAATTGGAATGAGTAGAACTAGACTAGAGAACTAGAGGAGTTCTCTAGTCTAGTTCTACTCATTCCAATTAGAGCTAGATCTAGTTTCTCTAATCCTCATAATTAGAATCCCGGTTTGGTTCTAATCTCCTCCCTCTAATTCTCAACCGATGATTACCTCTGGGAGGCAAAGCGCTGCTGGATCGTGAAGACTATATGCTTGCAAACTATGGAGAGGCCATGATTTCGATCTTTCTTCTGGTATATATATATATAGGTTTGATAAAGCTTGGATGTCTTGCCACCTAGCGGGGGTTGTTGGCTCCTTGATCCCGCAGGGAGGGGTCACCCACCTCCAATATGAGGACAACACCATGATCATGGTGGAAGGGTCGTGTTGTGGTTTTGTCACGGCAGATGCCCTTGTCAAAGGACTTAGGTGGGGAGCCATCGCAACTTACGTTAGCTTGAAGGGGTTGAACGGGACAAAGGGCACAAGGTTTACCTAGGTTCGGCCCCTCCCAACGAGGTAAAAGCCTACGTCCTGCTTTGTGTTGTATTGATTGGATACCTATTACAAGGGAGCGGAATCGCTTGACCAATCTATCGTTTGATTGTATCTTGAGTCACTACAAAAAAATACACTTCCGTGATGATACGTGTTTGTCACATTAGGTCATGTTTTCTATCATGCATGTACATCCATGACAATTTTATGACATAATCAAGATAGTCATACCTGTGATGTCGTAGAAGTGTTCCATGACATTACCAAAATTATCATCACGAAAGTGTTCACTTCCATGACGATAAATCACACGTCATAGAATTGCTTTCGTCAAGGGTAACCGACATGTGGCATCCACTGTAATGGGTCACCATTAAGCTATAGGGTTCCCGTTTGGATCCGATAACCCATTAACAGCCCGGACCAATGGGGATTTTCCATGTGTAAAATTCTCAATGGCCAGAGGAACCACGTGTCGGCTCACCGTTGGGGCAGATGTCATCCACTCATTGGACCGAAGGCGCCTATGATACGTCGACACGTGGCATGTCCCAACAGAGGCCCATTCCTATGAAAAGGCTGACCCATTTGACTTGGTCAAAAGGTAGTGGGCCGGCCTATGGAAAGCCTATTAACGGCCTGTTCGCATATAGCCCATTTACAACCTGCTAACTCAGGACCTGTTATGGCCTATCCGAATTAGGCCCAATAGCGTCATCTGGGCCATGTAATATGATTCCAGCCCGTTGTAACTTCCAGCCCATGTATGAATCAGGACGTCTTTCAGCCCATATGAGGCCCTTTGTAACTCTTGGCCCATTAACGACACGTGGTGAAGCTGGCCTGTAATGAATAGTGTATCACTTTATACCCACTAACGACCCATTATTCCATTGGGCCGTTTCTAGCCCGTGTTATCTTTCGGCCTTCTCAGGGCCCATTTATTCTTGGGCTCATTTCTAGCATTCGGTTAATCACGGCGCGTTACTGGCCTTTTTTGCTTGTGGGCCAAATTTAGCCCGTGGTTACAGTCGGCTCATTTGTGGCCCATTAATCCATTGGTCTGTTTTCATAACGTCATCAAATAAAGCCGATTAATGATGGCCCATTATGGTCGGCCCATGAATGGACAATTCCAACTCTAGCCCGTTTATGGCCCATAATGTGGTCCGTTATTGGCCCATGTTTGGCAAATCGATCATACGGCCCGTAGAAGGCCCATTGATGCTACGCCCCATAGAAGGCCCGTTGTTTCTATGGCCCGTAGAAGGCCCATTGCTTCTATGGCCCATAGGAGGCCCATGGCCATGTAGTTAATATGTAGCCCATGGTTATTGTGGCCTAGTTTTTAAAAATAGGTTATTGCGACCACTAGCAAACCACGGAAAAAGAACTGCACTAACTACAAGCAAACAAATAAACAAGACAACATGAAATAAATAAGCAAGAAACTTATGCTAGGCTATCACGGCTATTACACATATTACATCCACTTGGCATCAAAGTTCGCCACCAGTGCAAATATAGGGAACAAAGCAGCATATCACATACACTGGATGTCAAAGTTCACAACCAGTGCAAATAAACGCCGCAGCAAAACAAGTCCAGAACTGAAACCACTTCAGAAGAGCTCAAGAAACAATATCCTGGGTACCCATAATGCTGGCAAGAATCTTAGCAAGCTTATTAACTTTCTCTTGTTTGACGCTTAAATCCTCCAGCGCTTGCTGTTGCACCAGAAAGTATGCATCTGAATTCTGCAGGGACTTCCTCAGTTCTTTGGCTTCTTGCCGTAGCATAGCTGACTGATGCCTTTCAACTTGTAGCTGAGACTGAAGAAGCTGAAGTGATTTAGGCAGCAAGTTCGAAGAGCTTGTGCCAGTGATACTGGCCAGTAACTCGAACACTACATCAACGCAAGACTGTGGGGTTGTCTCACTGTCTACAAGATCGTTTTTATCACCTTTCTTGGAGACCAACATGGTTGTCTCACTATCTTGAACATTATTTGCATTACTTTATCTACCATTGCATAGTGGGGTGCTCTTCTCCAATATTCTGTTCGCATTCTACAGGAGAAACAAGCAGACACATCACAGGTTTAGCATGTAGTATATGAAACTCATTTTGGTAAACCGGTTCACTAGTAAGGTGGACAGGATAACAAAGTGAAACAAACATTTATCTATGTACTATGTTCACTGTATTGTCCATATCATTCTAGTTTATGTTGCCAAATCAAGATAGAGACACAGTTCAAATCATATATTTTTAAGACACAACAGCATAGCCAGAATATAAGTGTGAGAAACTACACAACACTGGCAACACTTGTAATGTGCATCACATGAGAACATACCTGTTTATACAACTAAAACTGAAATCAACAAAGAGCAAGAAGTTAGAACAACAATCTAGTTAAAGAAATAGGTTTAAAACATACCTGTTGCGCCATTGGAGTTTCAATTGGATCCTTCAAATTCGAAAGTAGTTGGTATTAGTAAATACAGTGATGCAACAAGAAAGGAGTATGGACCATAGCTACATAATCTGACTTGAGAATAGTTGCTCTTCTGCTTTAAACACGGAGTTTGGGTTCACTGTGGTGGTCTTCGTGCTTTGGGCACTGCAGTTGGTTTACAAACTGCTCGTGTGGGGGTACTCTGTGGTGGGCATGGTGCTATGTCAACTAGAAGTGGGTTACTATCCGCTGGGGTTGGGGTTAGATGGGTTGTAGCTGGTTCTCTGTCCAACGGTGTAAGTGTGCAATCTGGAAGAGTCTCAATTATGTGTGTTGGGGCTAGTCCGTGGGCCAGTACAACCATGGTTCTATCTGCATCGACGGGTAGCACCGTATTTTGTGAAGAATGGGTTTTTGCTCCCTTAGATACTGCCATCACCCCCTCCAATTCAAATGGCCAATTAACAAGAAAAGAAATCGAACATACAGACATTGTATGATAGACTGATGTGGTAATTGACATATATGTTGTCTAACCAAACATGACAGCATGACACAATTTCACATATATGATGGCTAACTAAACAGGATAGCATGACACAATTTCAGATATATGATGGATAACTTAACAGGATATAATGGCATAATTCAACATATGATGAGTATCTAAACAGGATGACATGACAAAACTATATGATGTCTTTCTAATATAGGGTGGGATGAAATAATTCACATACATGTTGTCTAAGTATACAGGATGGCATGATATAATTGACATAATTGATTAATATACTAAGTAGCTGGCACTCGCATGTATGATCTCTAAACTAAGCGGATGGAATTGAATATTGCGCATATGATGTCTAAACTAAGCAATGCAAGACAACATATGCATGATATGAGAAATATAAACATTGCAAATTAGAGCATACACCTCAGGTGGGATATATGACTGGTCATCTGTCTTTGAATCCTCCTCTGAGGAGCTACCTATAACCATATAGATATATGCTTCAACAAGTACCATTGCATGCTCTAAAGACCTTGTTTTCACTCCTGATTTTTCCATAACCGGCTCAGATGGCTGATACACATGAAGAGTAGTTCAATATACACAGATTGTCGACAAATGGAATATGTGATGACAGGAAAGGATGGCATGAGATAATTCACATATATGATGCCTGGCTACATGGCGGTGCATACTTCACATATATGACAACTGGCTGACAAACATGGCATTGCATAATTCACATGTCTGATATAGAAAGCAAACATGAGGCATTCACACAAAGCATGTCTAACCTAAGCAGATGGCATGGCAATGCAAGACACCGTATGCATGATATGAGCAATATAACCCTGCCAAGTTAGAGCATGCAACTCGGGGGGGGGGGACGACTAGTCATCTATCTCTGAATCCTCCTCTGAGGAGCTATCTGTAACCAGCAAGACAGGTAGCCGTGACTACTCAAAAGACCTTGTTTTCACTCTAGATTTTCCCATGACTGATGTCGGTGTCAAAACCGGTGGATCTCGGGTAGGGGTCCCGAACTGTGCGTCTAAGGTCGATGGTAACAGGAGACAGGGGACATTATGTTTTACCCAGGTTCGGGCCCTCTTGATGGAGGTAATACCCTACGTCCTTCTTGATTGATCTTGATGAGTATGAGGATTACAAGATTTGATATACCATGAGAGCGTTGTGGCTAACCCTAGAAGTCTAGCCTGTATGATTGTGATTGTTCTCTACGGACTAAACTCTCCAGTTTATATAGACACCAGAGGGGCCTAGGGTTATACAAGGTCGGTTACAGAGAAAGGAAATAATACATCCGGACGCCTAGCTTGCCTTCCATGCAAAGTAGAGTCCCATCTGGACACGGGAGGAAGTCTTCTATCTTGTATCTTCATGGCCCAACAGTCCGGCCCATGTCACACAGGCCGGCAGCCCGAGGACCCCATAATCCAGGACTCCCTCAGTAGCCCCTGAACCAGGCTTCAATGACGAGGTGTCCGACGCGCAGATTGTCTTCGACATTGCAAGGCGGGTTCCTCCTCCGAATATTTCAAAGTAGTCCTCGAACACAGAGAACGTGTCCGGTTCTGCAAAACAGGCTCCATAAAGAGTATAATATTTAACAAGTCCCATCTACTGACATTTTTGTAGTGAGACGCCACGTCTCCGCCCGGGCATTATTTCGAACCGTTTTTAGCCTCCCGCTCCATGTTTCGAGACGTGGTTTTCATTGGCACATCTTGTCGAAACAGAGATCGTGTCCCCTTATTGCGGGATTCTCATCAATACGGGCGTGGGTAATCCAACCGCGCCGCCTGCACGGCCCTTGGGGAATAGGCGAGTTTTAAGGCGAGTGGGGAGGCGCTTGATATTCGCTTCCTTTATAAAGAGATAAGGATTCACCTCTTTCACCCACGCCTTCCTTCTCTCTGCCCATCCATTCTCGAGCTCCAGCACCCAAGCTCCCATCTTTTCCACCTCAAAAAAGCACTCCAGCCATGCCCGGATCCGGAGCGCAGGGCAAGTGGATGGCCTCCTCCATCACGGAGAAGGACATTACAAAGCTCCGGGAGGTGGGGTACTTGGCCCCAGAAATCGCCCACCGGCTTCCGGCCAAGGGGTAGATCGTCCCCACCCCACAGCCTCATGAGGGTGGTATTCATCCCCCACTTCGTCCGCGGGCTGGGATTTCCTCTCCACCCATTCGTTTGTGGACTCATGTTTTACTACGGGCTAGATTTCCATGATTTGGCCCAAAATTCTTTCCTCAACATGTCGGCATTCATTGTTATGTGTGAGGCCTTCCTCCGCATCCCACCTCACTTCGGCCTGTGGCTGAAGACCTTCAATGTGAAGCCGAAGGTGGTGGGCGGTCAACACGCAGAGTGCGGAGGTGCCATGGTGGGCAAGATGTCCAACGTCCCATGGCCCAAAGGTACCTTTGTGGAGACCGTCAAGCGGTGGCAGAAGCAGTGGTTCTACGTCACAGAGCCCCACGACACCACCTGGGCCGCGGCTCCCGAATTCAAATTTGGGGCCCCAATGCGGCTTACCTCCTGGCAAGAGAAGTTCCTGGACTGGGCATCATCGGACGAGCTGGTTGCACTGTAAATGCGCATCAAGAGCATGGGGGACAAGAATATCAAGCTCGTCAATGTGATCCAGGCGATGCTTTTTCTCCGGATACTTCCTTGCCAGAGGTGGACTTGCAATTTATGGGAGTTCGATTCGGCCAAGCACCAGACCCTTCAATAGTTCTTTGGCACTACTCACGAAGACATCTGGAGGGTGCTTTTTAAGGCCAATGAAACGTGGCCAAAGACGACCGAGGACCATGGTTACAACCTGGCCCATCCCGCTAGTCCAGTAAATTTTCTGTATTTCGAGATGTATCCTTCACCTGTATATTCAAGGAAGACGGCTAAGCTTACCTATCTATCTTTCCAGGTCTGGAGAAAGAAGGTGGAGCAGATCCAGTGTCTGGCCCCGCTACCAGAAGACCCAACAATCCCACTTCTAACGAAGATGCTAGTTCCATGCCTTACCACGCACCGGAGAAGAGGGGCAAGAAGAAGGCCAAGGAGATCCGAGGTGGTCTCCGCTGCAAAGGCACTTCGGACGTGACATCCGAAGATGCCGAAACCCATTCCTCCCCCACTACCGAAGACGATGAGGAGGAGGAGGAAGAAGAGGAGGAAAGCAACTTACCCCCCGAGGGGGGAAGGAAGAAAAGGTCAGCCTCCACGGATTTGGAGGCAGAGGCGCCCAATAAGGGGAGGGTGTTGGGTAACATAGTAATTTAAAAAAAAATCCTACGCACATGCAAGATCTATCATGGAGATGCATAGCAACGAGACGGGAAGAGTGTTGTCAACGTACCCTCATAGACCGTAAGAGGAAGCATTATGAAAACGCGGTTGATGTAGTCGTACTGAAGGAAATATGCCCTAGAGGCAATAATAAAGTTATTATTTATTTCCTTATATCATGATAAATGTTTATTATTCATGCTAGAATTGTATTAACTGGAAACATAATACATGTGTGAATACATAGACAAACATAGTGTCACTAGTATGCCTCTACTTGACTAGCTCGTTGATCAAAGATGGTTAAGTTTCCTAACCATAGACATGAGTTGTCATTTGATTAACGGGATCACATCATTAGGGGAATGATGTGATTGACTTGACCCATTCCATTAGCTTAGCACTTGATCGTTTAGTTTGTTGCTATTGCTTTCTTCATGACTTATACATGTTCCTATGACTATGAGATTATGCAACTCCCGTTTATTGGAGGAACACTTTGTGTGCAACCAAACGTCACAACATAACTGGGTGATTATAAAGGTGCTCTACAGGTGTCTCCAAAGGTACTTGTTGGGTTGGCATATTTCGATATTAGGATTTGCCACTCCGATTGTCGGAGAGGTATCTCTGGGCCCACTCGGTAATGCACATCACTATAAGCCTTGCAAGCATTGCAACTAATGAGTTAGTTGCGGGATGATGTATTACGGAACGAGTAAAGAGACTTGCCGGTAACGAGATTGAACTAGGTATTGAGATACCGACGATCGAATCTCGGGCAAGTAACATGCCGATGACAAAGGGAACAACGTATGTTGTTATGTGGTCTGACCGATAAAGATCTTCGTAGAATATGTAGGAGCCAATATGGGCATCCAGGTCCCGCTATTGGTTATTAACCAGAGAGGTGTCTCGGTCATGTCTACATAGTTCTCGAACCCGTAGGGTCCGCACACTTAACGTTCGTTGACGATATAGTATTATATGAGTTATGTATGTTGGTGACCGAATGTTGTTCGGAGTCCCGGATGAGATCACAGACATGACGAGGAGCTCCGGAATGGTCCGGAGGTAAAGATTCATATATTGGATGATATGGTTTGGCCAAGGGGTCAGGCCCATGGGGCTATAAGTCGGTGGAAAAGGAGTTTTGCGGCGGCCAGGGGGCCAAACGCTGGAGACCCTGGTGTCTGGCCCTGGGCCTGACGCCGAGGCCCATGGCGTCTGGGCTAGATGCCAAGGATTGTGGTGTTTGGTCCTGGAGTCCGAGTGGGACTCTTGCCTTTCGGGCAAAACCGACTTTGAGGAGGCTTTTGCTCCAAGTTTCGACCCCAGGGCTCAACATATGTGACGCCCCGAGACCGATGTGCCAGGTGTCTTCCAGTTATTCGCCGTCATTGCCATGTCATTCGCTAGCGTGTTGCATCTTGTCATTGCATCATATGCATTGCATCATCATGTTTTCAAAACTTGCATCCGTCCGGGTTTCCCCAGTTCTCTTTGTTGTCCATTCCGAGTCCAGACACACTTGCACGCACCCGCGGCATGTCCGAAATAGTATTGTATAAGTGGCCGGAAAAAGTTCTCAGAATGGGATGAGAGTTGACGTGTGGTCTTATTTTAGTGTAGCTAGACCGCCTGTCAAGTTTCATCGCATTCGGAGTTCATTTGATGCCCCAACGGTTAACTATAGCGACATTATAGTCGGTCATACGTCGGACGTTTTCGTTCTCCGAAAACTGTTGCCGGGTTTTCCCTCTCTTTCCTCTCTAGCCCTTCTACATAGCCACCTAGGCCCAGCCTACTCCTCCTCGTGCCTGGAGCCGTCCGATCGCGATCCGAGGGTCCGAAAACGGATGAAAACCCCTAACCCTAGACCCCTGCCTATTTAAGAAGCCCCCCTTGCCATTTTTGGGCATCCCTAGCCTTCCACCTACCTCTAGCCCCCTCCCCCATCAATTTCGGCACCGCTCCAGCCCCACCTTGCCACTTGGCGCCGCCCAACAGGGCCGGCCGCCACCTGCGCCACCGCTCAGGACCGCTCCCGCGCCTCCACGTCGCCCCTGGTCTCTCCGCGCCGCCGCGAAGCCCGCTGGCCCACCAGGACCCAGATCGGGGCCCTGGAAGCCCATCTGCGCCCGATCCTGAGTCAGCGCCTACTCGCTCCCGCTACACCTCCTCGATCCGATCTGGATCGGGAGGGAGGCCGCCGCTTGATGCTCCCGCAAGGCCCGTCGGCCACCGGAGTCCACCGCATCGCCGACGACCCTTACTCCGCGACGTCGCCCAGGTCGCGTTCCCGGCCGCCAGCTCCTCCCTTCCTCCGTTTATATTCCTCCTTCCCTTATAGCTTGCTCTCTCTCTCTCTCTCTGGTCATACACAGCGCTGCCGCTCGGAGTTCCTCGCTGCCGCCCAGCTTCCGGCATCGTCCGGATTCGCCGGATCTGGCGTCCCCCGCCCCGGATCCGCCTCCCACTCCGATCCCCGGCCTCCGCTTCATCCCATGCTGCCCTCGTCGGAGAACCACACCGCCAGCTCGTCTTGCATCGTGGGGAGGACGACGACCGCGCCAGCGCTCCCCTGTCTCGTCTTCGCCATGGGCCTCCACCGCCAAGGCCAGTTCGCCCCGGCCCAGTTCCACAGCGCCAGCCGGATTCGGCCTCAAGGCCGATGTGAGCCGCCCTCCAAATCCCCTCTTCCTGTTAGGCCAACAGGATTCGGCCCATGTAGCATTTTTTTCCCTCGAGACGAATTTAGCTAATATTCCTGAGACGGTTGTTTTGCAGAAAACCCCTTCATGATCATTCATTTAATAACTTCACAACCGTGCATCGAATCTAAACAATTTATATATGTAACCTGATTACAATTTCATCTAGTTTCACAAAATCCAACTTTCATGCATGTTTAAAATGTTTAAAATGCTGTTTGTGTAATTTTGTCCATATGCCATGCTAAAATGGTTTAATTCATAGCTAAATAACCGTAGCTCCGTTTTTAACAAACTTTATATGTAAATGGGGTAGAATTTTGCCTAGTTTAACATGGTGGCATCATCTTGCATGTTTAATAACTATAAAATATGGTTTAGGGCAGAACAGGACCAAACCTAATATATGCACATGGGGATTTACCGGAAGTGTTGTTCGTTGTTTCCAGCCTCATTTAAACTTGCCAAGATAGGTAGTTTTCTTTTGCTTCACCCTCTTGCCATGTTTAACAACATTTAATATTGTTGGGTACATAAACAAGATCGAACTAAATAATGGATGTGGTGTTCCGTCAATATGCAACCCGTTGCATATTGAGCTCCACTTAATTTGTAGTTTTGGTTGTTGCACTTTGCCTTGTCATGCATATTTAAATCGGACATGCATCATACTTGTTTGCGCATCGTGCCATGTTGTTGTAGTGGTTGTTTACTATGTTGTTTGCTTTATTTCCGGTGTACTTCGTCTTGGTAATCCGGTAACGTCGTGTTGTGAGGATTCGTTCGACAACGTCCGTTTGTCTTCTTCATGGACTCGTTCTTCTTCCTTGCGGGATTTCAGGCAAGATGACCATACCCTCGAAATCACTTCTATCTTTGCTTGCTAGTTGCTCGCTCTTTTGCTATGCCTATGCTACGATACCTACCACTTGCTTATCATGCCTCCCATATTGTTAAACCAAGCCTCTAACCCACCTTGTCTTAGCAAACCGTTGTTTGGCTATGTTACCGCTTTGCTCAGCCCCTCTTATAGTGTTGTTAGTTGCAGGTGAAGATTGAAGTTTGTTCCTTGTTGGAACATGGAGATGTTGTTCCTTGTTTGGAACATGTTTACTTGTTGGGATATCACAATATATCTTATTTAATTAATGCATCTATATACTTGGTAAAGGGTGGAAGGCTCGGCCTTATGCCTGGTGTTTTGTTCCACTCTTGCCGCCCTAGTTTCCGTCATATCGGTGTTATGTTCCCGGATTTTGCGTTCCTTACGCGGTTGGGCTATTATGGGAACCCCTTGATGGTTCGCCTTGAGTAAAACTCCTCCAGCAATGCCCAACATTGGTTTTACCATTTGCCACCTAGCCTTTTCTTTTCCCTTGGGAGTCGCGCTCCTGAGGGTCATCTTTATTTTACCCCTCCGGGCCAGTGCTCCTCTGAGTGTTGGTCCAACCTGTCAGCTGCCGGTGGCCACCAGGGGCAACTCTGGGCTGGCCTACCCGTACCTAGGACAATTTGAGTGTGCCCTGAGAAAGAGATATGTGCAGCTCCTATCGGGATTTGTTGGCACATTCGGGCTGTGTTGCTGGTTTAGTTTTACCTTGTCGAAATGCCTTGTAACCGGGATTCCGAGTCTGATCGGGTCTTCCCGCTAGAAGGAATATCCTTCGTTGACCGTGAGAGCTTGTGATGGGCTAAGTTGGGACACCCCTACAGGGATTTGAACTTTTGAAAGCCGTGCCCGCGGTTATGGGCAGATGGGAATTTGTTAATGTCCGGTTGTAGAAAACCTGAAGTTGACCTTAATTAAAATGTATCAACCGCGTGTGTAACCGTGATGGTCTCTTTCCGGCGGTGTCCGGGAAGTGGACACGGTGTTGGAGTTATGCTTGACGTAGGTTTTCTAGGATCGCTTCTTGATCTTACTTTTATCGACCGTGCTTTGCCTTCTCTTCTTGCTCTCATTTGCGTATGTTAGCCACCATATATGCTAGTCGCTTGCTGCAGCTCCACCTCATACCTTTACCATACCCTTAAGCTTAAATAGTCTTGATTGCAAGCGTGTGAGATTGCTGAGTCCCTGTGGCTCACAGATTACTATTAAACCAGATGCAGGGCCTGATGATTCCGCTCCAGATGATGCAACCAAGCTTAGGAGGAGCTCGATGAAGATCTTGTCCTTTATGTTGTTTCGTTCTAGTTGATCAGTAGTGGAGCCCAGTCGGGACGATCGGGGATCTGTGTAGCATTTGGGGTAGTCTTCTTTTATTTTGGTTCCGTAGTCGGACCTTGATTATATTTGAATGTTGTAATGTTGTACTCATGTATTTGTGTGAAGTGGCGATTGTAAGCCAACTATGTATCCTTTCCCCTATTGTATTACATGGGTTGTTTGTGAAGATTACCTCACTTGCGACATTGCTTTCAATGCGGTTATGCCTCTAAGTCGTGCTTCGACACATGGGAGATATAGCCGCATCAAGGGCGTTACAAGTTGGTAATCAGAGCCTTCCCCGACCTTAGGAGCCCCCACTGATTGATCGTTTTTAGCAGCCGAGTTGTGTCTAGAAAAATGTTTTGAGTCATTTAGGAATTATATATCGGAGAGTTTAGGAATTATTTTTTTACTTCCCAGTCTCCTCATCGCTCTGGTAAGGCATCCTGACATAGAGTTTTGACTCTTCTCTTCTCAAATTTCACTAAATTTTTTTAGGATCACGCAGGTATCTTGGAATCGTTCCGATGGTTTTGTGATGAGAACATTGTCTTGGTGCCTCCTGTCAGGGGTTTTGTGGCAGTGTCCCGGGGAGTTGAGCTCCGAGGTGTTGTTGTCATAATTATATCGTTGCAGTTCTGGAATACCTGAGTTTAGTACGCCGACATCGAAAATCTCTTTTATGCAGTTCGTTGGTGAGATAACCTCGACGCCACCCAGTACTGGGGCGGGAGTTCGGGAGTATCGCCATAACTTGTATAACGGATGCTTTTCGAAGGTTGAGGTAGATGGTTTCCGAAGTTTTCTTGGTTATGTGTTGAAGGATGGATACAGCTGGATGTAGGATTTGCTAGATTTGGGTGAGATATTATGCTTCCCCTGTATCCCCAACACCTGATTGCATAACCGGAAAGGTTCGGGAGTTTCATAAGTGGGAATTCAAGTAGATCTTAGGATATCTTTCCGACAGATGTATGATATGAAATTGGGGTTCGACCCTTGTGGTCCGCCTATTCACGGTTGGTTTTACAGTGGTCTCGTTGTGTCTCAAAGAGTCCTTGGCTATGCCGACTCGGGGACGCTTCGTATGTCATGTGCACTGCCTTGCACATGATGGTGCTGTACGATCGAGCCCGTGTAGGCCCCACCACGAAAACTTCGGACGAAATCTCAGTCATATGTTTGTTCCGGCTTATTCTGCAAGCCAATCCTTTGTTTTGTTTTGAGTTGTGATATTCGAGTTGCTTCGAAGTCAAGTGTTGATTCCATACCTTCCCCAAATGGTGTTCTCATACTCCGATGTGAATACTAATCCTTCTTGATCATCGAGATTGTCATGTCAATCTTTTTAAACCGGTGTGTTTTCTCCTCAAGCGAATCCATTCTTTTTCAACGTCCGCAAGATCAATTATCAGTTCTTCTCAATGGTGTTCGTTCCATTCATCCCAAATTGTCTTTGTTTTCCCGCCCACCCACCCATTTTTCTTCAAGGATTCAGATTTCTTGATCAAGTGGTCATCTTATTCATATGAAGTCTCTCCATTCCTTTTTACGTCAATGTTCTTATCCGTTGTTTCTCAGGAAGATGCCAACGGAGCTTCAAGTTCGTCACCCTTCACTCATTTTTCTTCTCCGGTGGTTTAAATTCAAGCGTTATTGATCATATCTTTCTCCTCGTTTCAAATACCTTCTCATGCCGGTGCACCTCATATTCATTCACTTCTCGCTATTTAATTGTTCCAGAGTGCTCAAGATATCTCGAAGATTCGTGTTTCCACTCTGCATTCCTTTCAAAATTCTTTTCATCGTTGGCTCAACCTTTCCATTCGTCATTTTGGAGTGTCTAAATAATTCATGGTGGTGTTTCTCGTCATCATTCTCAACATTTAAAGACCAAGGAATAATTTTCTCTTCAATCATATCCGTTCTCGTGAAGATTCGTGATTCTAGCTTGTTGCCTTCCTCTCATAATTGCTTTCGATTGTGAGAATTCTTTTCACCCATCCGGAGTAATTCAGGAGTCTTTCTAGTTTGTTTCTCCGGAGCCCATCATTTTAGAAGATTTATTAATTCTCAGCTTTCAGTTATCATTATCCAATCCTACCGGTGCATCGTTCAAGAGATCTCTAATCGGCTCATGATCTCTTCGTTCTCATGGGTCTAAATTCTCTCAAGCATCTTCATTCATTTGCTAATTCTTCCCGGTGTCTTCCTTATCTTTTCTTTGTTCATTTTTAATTCTTATGGTGGTTCGTTCAAGAGTTTTCTTCCTTCATGTATCATATCTATGCATTCGTGCTTTTCAAATTCTACCGTTGGATCATTGAAGACTTCCTCAAGTTTGCGCCATATCTATCTTAATCTTTCTACGAGAATAAGTGGTATGCCAAATCCGTTGCTTGTCATCAATTTAAATTGGTGAAGGATACGCATAACATAATTCTTACTCTTGTTTCATCCTTATGTTAATCTTTTCTTCCGGAGTTTGTTCACGATGATTAAATTCTTGGGTTCAAGTGCTCATCCTTCTTTCCCGGAGTTCCAAGCTCTAATTATCATGGAGATCCATCTAAATCATTGCAAGGATTCACCTTGTGTTTTCAATTTCTCTTTCTTGCTATTCTTTTCTTACCGAAGTTTCTTCATGGAGGCTATACATGATGGTTCATCAAGGATTTAATTTCCTTCTCGCAGTGTTCTTTAAGATTCTTTTTAGAGGAGCTCAAGCATTCTTCATCTTGCATTCCAAAGTGCAATTCTTTCTACCGTATCATTTCAGGTGGTTTTATGTCATTCTTGATAATTTGAGTTCATGTTTCATGATTCACATGTTGTTAAGAATGAGGTATTTTAAATCCATCAACCTCTTCATTGGAGTTATCTTGTGTCATATTTCACCTAAAGCCTTCCCTAAGGATTGTTGCTATCTATGGTGCTTATAAATGATCCAAATTCTTCATTTATCCTTTCCGGTGTGATATAGTTTCTCGTCTCCTTGTTGATATCAATCCAATTCTTCTTCCCGTGAGTGGCAGGTTGACACCTCATAATTTGAGATGTATTCCATAAGACCATATCAAGCTTATTCTTTTCGTTGTCGGTTTTGCAACAACTCCGTTCGACCCTTCTCCTAAGGATACCTTTTCAAGCTCGTTTGTAGCAGAAGTTGGCATTTTCTTCTACATTCTTTTGTCTCAATTATCTTTATTCTATTCTTTCTCCCGGAGGTCTAGTGATGTTGCTCTTTTCACTCCTCATATCGGTTTGTCAAGATCATGTTCTTTCTTTTGCTTATCCATTCAACCAGAGTGTCGTGTCCTTCATTCAAGTTCTCTCATCTTATCAAGTTTTGCCTACCTTCTCAAACTAGAGTGCTGTCTGAAATCTTTGTTACCTCTTGTGCCATTCTTTCAATAGTTCCGGGGGCAGTATGTTGTGATTTCATCAAGTATCTTCTCATCTAACCAAGTTCTTATTCAATTCCTTTTCTTTTTAGTCGGAATGCTGCCCAAATTATATCATTCTTAATCCTTTTCTATCTTGTTTTAACCAGAGTGGTTTCAATATTTATCTTGCCCTTCAACCTCAAGGTTTTTCGCAATGTTCTTTGTTCCTCTTTTCTAGAGGAGTGTTTTCGACCTTATTCACCTTCATTGTGTTCTTTCTCGAATTTGTTCAATCTCGCAAGATTCCTTGGTTTCACTCGTTTGTCAAAGAAGCAACTTAGTTTTACCTCTTCTCTTTCTCTTCCGTTGTCCCTCCGGTGCCATTCTAGATCTCGGGACGAGATCCTCTCGTAGTGGTGGAGTGTTGTGACGCCCCGAGACTGATGTGCCAGGTGTCTTCTAGTTATTCGCCGTCGTTGCCATGTCATTCGCTTGTGTGTTGCATCTTGTCATTGCATCATATGCATTGCATCATCATGTTTTCAAAACTTGCATCCGTCCGGGTTTCCCTAGTTCTCTCTGTTGTCCGTTCCGAGTCCAGACACACTTGCACGCGCCCGCGACATGTCTGAAATAGTATTGTATAAGTGGCCGGAAAATGTTCTCGGAATGGGTTGAGAGTTGATGTGTGGTCTTAGTGTAGCTAGACCGCCTGTCAAGTTTCATCGCATTCGGAGTTCGTTTGATGCCCCAACGGTTAACTATAGCGACATTATAGTCGGTCATACGTCGGACGTTTTCGTTCTCCAAAAACTGTTGCCGGGTTTTCCCTCTCTTTCCTCTCTAGCCCTTCTACACAGCCACCTAGGCCCAGCCTACTCCTCCTCGTGCCTGGAGCCGTCCGATCGCGATCCGAGGGTCTGAAAACGGATGAAAGCCCCTAACCCTAGACCCCTGCCTATTTAAGAAGCCCCCCTTGCCATTTTTGGGCATCCCTAGCCTTCCACCTACCTCTAGCCCCCCCATCAATTTCCGCGCCACTCCAGCCCCTCCTCGCCACTTGGCGCCGCCCAACAGGGCCGGCCGCCACCTGCGCCGCCGCTCAGGACCGCTCCCGCGCCTCCACATCGCCCCTGGTCTCTCCGCACCGCAGCGAAGCCCGCGGGCCCACCAGGACCCAGATCGGGGCCCTGGAAGCCCATCTGCGCCCGATCCCGAGTCAGCGCCTACTCGCTCCCGCTGCACCTCCTCGATCCGATCTGGATCGGGAGGGAGGCCACCGCTCGATGCTCCCGCAAGGCCCGCCGGCCACCGGAGTCCACCGCATCGCCGGCGACCCTTACTTCGCGATGTCGCCCAGGTCGCGTTCCCGGCCACCAGCTCCTCCCTTCCTTCGTTTCTATTCCTCCTTCCCTTATACCTTGCTCTCTCTCTCTGGTCATACATAGCACCGCCGCTCGGAGTTCCTCGCTGCCGCCCAGCTTCCTGCTCGTCCGGATTCGCCGGATCTGGCGTCCCCCGCCTCGGATCCGCCTCCCGCTCCGATCCCCGGCCTCCGCTTCATCCCATGCTGCACTCGTCGGAGAACCACACCGCCGGCTCGTCTTGCATCGTGGGGAGGACGACGACCGCGCCAACGCTCCCCTGTCTCGTCTTCGCCATGGGCCTCCACCGCCAAGGCCAGTTCACCCCGGCTCAGTTCCACAACGCCAGCCGGATTCGGCCTCAAGGCCGATGTGAGCCGCCCTCCAAATCCCCTCTTCCTGTTGGGCCAACAGGATTCAGCCCATGTAGCATTTTTTCCCTCGAGATGAATTTAGCTAATATTCCTGAGACGGTTGTTTTGCAGAAAACCCCTTCATGATCATTCATTTAATAACTTCACAACCGTGCATCGGATCTAAACAATTTATATATGTAACCTGATTAGAATTTCATCTAGTTTCACAATATCCAACTTTCATGCATGTTTAAAATGTTTAAAACGCTGTTTGTGTGACTTTGTCCATATGCCATGCTAAAATGGTTTAATTCAGAGCTAAATAACCGTAGCTCCGTTTTTAACAAACTTTATATGTAAATGGGGTAGAATTTTGCCTAGTTTAACATGGTGGCATCATCTTGCATGTTTAATAACTATAAAATATGGTTTAGGGCAGAACAGGACCAAACCTAGTATATGCACATGGGGATTTACCGGAAGTGTTGTTCGTTGTTTCCGGCCTCATTTAAACTTGCCTAGATAGGTAGTTTTCTTTTGCTTCACCCTCTTGCCATGTTTAACAACATTTAATATTGTTGGGTACATAAACGAGATCGAACAAAATAATGGATGTGATGTTCCGTCAATATGCAACCCGTTGCATATTGAGCTCCACTTAATTTGTAGTTTTGGTTGTTGCACTTTGCCTTGTCATGCATATTTAAACCGGACATGCATCATACTTGTTTGCGCATCGTGCCATGTTGTTGTAGTGGTTGTTTACTATGTTGTTTGCTTTATTTCCGGTGTACTTCTTCGGGTTGGTTCCGGTAACGTCGTGTTGTGAGGATTCGTTCGACTACGTCCGTTTGTCTTCTTCATGGACTCGTTCTTCTTCCTTGCGGGATTTCAGGCAAGATGACCATACCCTCGAAATCACTTCTATCTTTGCTTGCTAGTTGCTCGCTCTTTTGCTATGCCTATGCTACGATACCTACCACTTGCTTATCATGCCTCCCATATTGTTGAACCAAGCCTCTAACCCACCTTGTCCTAGCAAACCGTTGATTGGCTATGTTACCGCTTTGCTCAGCCCCTCTTATAGCGTTGTTAGTTGCAGGTGAAGATTGAAGTTTGTTCCTTGTTGGAACATGGAGATGTTGTTCCTTGTTGGAACATGTTTACTTGTTGGGATATCACAATATATCTTATTTAATTAATGCATCTATATACTTGGTAAAGGGTGGAAGGCTCGGCCTTATGCCTGGTGTTTTGTTCCACTCTTGCCGCCCTAGTTTCCGTCATATCGGTGTTATGTTCCCGGATTTTGCGTTCCTTACGCGGTTGGGCTATTATGGGAACCCCTTGACAGTTCGCCTTGAGTAAAACTCCTCCAGCAATGCCCAACATTGGTTTTACCATTTGCCACCTAGCCTTTTCTTTTCCCTTGGGAGTCGCGCTCCTGAGGGTCATCTTTATTTTACCCCTCCGGGCCAGTGCTCCTCTAAGTGTTGGTCCAACCTGTCAGCTGCCGGTGGCCACCAGGGGCAACTCTGGGCTGGCCTACCCGTACCTAGGACAATCTGAGTGTGCCCTGAGAAAGAGATATGTGCAGCTCCTATCGGGATTTGTTGGCACATTCGGGCGGTGTTGCTGGTTTAGTTTTACCTTGTCGAAATGCCTTGTAACCGGGATTCCGAGTCTGATCGGGTCTTCCCGCTAGAAGGAATATCCTTCGTTGACCGTGAGAGCTTGTGATGGGCTAAGTTGGGACACCCCTGCAGGGATTTGAACTTTCGAAAGCCGTGCCCGCGGTTATGGGCAGATGGGAATTTGTTAATGTCCGGTTGTAGAAAACCTGAAGTTGACCTTAATTAAAATACATCAACCGCGTGTGTAACCGTGATGGTCTCTTTCCGGCGGTAGTCCGGGAAGTGAACACGGTGTTGGAGTTATGCTTGACGTAGGTTGTTCTAGGATCACTTCTTGATCATACTTTTATCGACCGTGCTTTGCCTTCTCTTCTCGCTCTCATTTGCGTATGTTAGCCACCATATATGCTAGTCGCTTGCTGCAGCTCCACCTCATACCTTTACCTTACCCATAAGCTTAAATAGTCTTGATCGCGAGGGTGTGAGATTGCTGAGTCCCCGTGACTCACAGATACTTCCAAACCAGCTTGCAGGTGCCTGATGAGTCCGTGCAGATGACGCAACCAAGCTCAGGAGGAGCTCGATGAAGATCTTGTCCTTTGTGTTGTTTCGTTCTAGTTGATCAGTAGTGGAGCCCAGTTGGGTCGATCGGGGACCTGTGTCAGCATTTGGGGTTCTTCTTTTATTTTGGTTCCGTAGTCGGACCTTGATTGTATTTGGATGTTGTAATGTTTATTCATGTATTGTGTGAAGTGGCGATTGTAAGCCAACTATGTATCCTTTCCCCTATTGTATTACATGGGTTGTTGCGAAGATTACCTCACTTGCGACATTGCTTTCAATGCGGTTATGCCTCTAAGTCGTGCTTCGACACGTGGGAGATATAGCCGCATCGAGGGCGTTACAACATATAAATAGAGTGGCAGGGCTAGCACCAAAGACACATCAAGAAACACCAAGCCGTGTGCCGGCAACCCCGTCCCCTCTAGTTTATCCTCCGTCATAGTTTTCGTAGTGCTTAGGCGAAGCCCTGCGGAGATTGTTCTTCACCAACACCGTCACCACGCCGTCGTGCTGCCGGAACTCATCTACTACTTCGCCCCTCTTGCTGGATCGAGAAGGCGAGGACGTCACCGAGCCGAACATGTGCAGAACTCGGAGGTGCCGTGCTTTCAGTACTTGGATCGGTCGGATCGTGAAGACATACGACTACATCAACCGCGTTGATACAACGCTTCCGTGAATGGTCTACGAGGGTACGTAGACAACACTCCCCCTCTCGTTGCTATGCATCACCATGATCCTGTGTGTGCGTAGGAAATTTTTGAAATTACTACGTTCCCCAACAGTGGCATCCGAGCCAGGTTTTATGCGTAGATGTCATATGCACGAGTAGAACACAAATGAGTTGTGGGCGATATAAGTCATACTGCTTACCAGCATGTCATACTTTGGTTCGGCGGTATTGTTGGATGAAGCGGCCCGGACCGACATTATGTGTACGCTTACGCGAGACTGGTTCTACCGACGTGCTTTGCACACAGGTGGCTATCGTGATCTGAGGTTTATCCTCATTGCTGCACAAAAGAATTATGTCCTTAATGCACCACTAGATGACAGACCTATTGCAGGAGCAGATGCAGACGTCATGAACGTTTGGCTATCTCAATATGATGACTACTTGATAGTTTAGTGCACCATGCTTAACATCTTAGAATCGGGACTTCAAAGACGTTTTGAATGTCATGGATCATATGGATGTTCCAGGAGTTGAAGTTAATATTTCAAGCAAATACCCGAGTTGAGAGATATGAGTCTCCAACAAGTTCTATAGCTAAAAGATGGAGGAGAATAGCTCAAGCAGTGAGCATGTGTTCAGATTGTCTGGGTACTACAATCGCTTGAATCAAGTGGGAGTTAATCTTCCAGATAAAATAGTGATTGACAGAATTCTCTAGTCACCATCACCAAGTTAGTAGAACTTCATGATGAACTATAGTATGCATGGGATGATGAAAACGATTCCCGAGCTTTTCATGATGATGAAATCGATGAAGGTAGAAATCAAGAAAGAGCATCAAGTGTTGATGATTAACAAGACCACTAGTTTCAAGAAAAGGGCAAAAGGAAAGAAAGGGAACTTCAAGAAGAATGGCAAGCAAGTTGCTGCTCAAGTGAAGAAGCCCATGTCTGGTCCTAAGCCTGAGACTAAGTGCTTCTACTGTAAAGGGACTGGTCACTGGAAGCGTAACTGCACCAAGTATTTGGCGGATACAAAGGATGGCAAAGTGAACAAAGGTATATTTGATATACAGATTATTGATGTGTATTTTACTAGTGTTCGTAGCAGCCCCTCGGTATTTGATACTGGTTCAGTTGCTAAGAATAGTAACTCGAAATGGGAGTTGCAAAATGAACAAAGACTACTTAAGGGTGAAGTGACGATGTGTATTGGAAATGGTTCCAAGATTGATATGATCATCATCGCACACTCCCTATACTTACGGGATTAGTGTTAAACCTAAAATAAATGTTATTTAGTGTTTGCGTTGAGAATGAATATGATTGGATCATGTTTCTTGCAATACGGTTATTCATGTAAGTTAGAGAATAATTGTTGTTCTGTTTACATGAATAAAACCTTCTATGGTCATACACCCAACGAAAATGGTTTGTTGGATCTCGATCGTGGTGATACACATTTTCATAATATTGAAGCCAAAAGATGCAAAGTTAATAATGATAGTGCAACTTATTTATGGCACTGCCGTTTAGGTCATATTGGTGTAAAGCGCATGAAGAAAATCCATGCTGATGGGCTTTTGGAATCACCTGATTATGAATCAGTTGATGCTTGCGAACCATGCCTCATGGGCAAGATGACTAAGACTCCGTTGTCAGGAACAATGGAGCGAGCAACAGACTTCTTGGAAATCATACATACTGATGTATGTGGTCCGATGAATATTGAGGCTCATGGCAGGTATCATTATTTTCTGATGTTCACAGATGATTTGAGCAGATATGAGTATATCTACTTGATGAAACACAAGTCTGAAACATTTGAAAAGTTCAAAGAATTTCAGAGTGAAGTGGAGAATCATCATAACAAAAATAAAAGTTTCTACGATATGATCACATAAGTAAAATATTTGAGTTACGAGTTTGGCCTTCAGTTAAAACAATGTGAAATAGTTTCACTACTCATGCCACCTGGAACACCACAGCGTAATGGTGTGTCCGAACGTCATAACCGTACTTTATTTGATATAGTCCAATCTATGATGTCTCTTACCGATATACCACTATTAATTTGGGGTTATGCATTAGAGACAGCTGCATTCACGTTAAATAGGGCACCATCTAAATCTGTTGAGACGACACCGTATGAACTATGGTTTGGCAAGAAACCGAAGCTGTCATTTCTTAAAGTTTGAGGTTGCAATGATTATGTGAAAAAGTTTCAACCTGATAAGCTCAAACCCAAATCAGAGAAGTGCGTCTTCATAGGATACCCAAAAGAAAAATGTTGGGTACACCTTCTATCACAGATCCGAAGGCAAGATATTCATTGCTGAGAATGGATCCTTTCTAGAGAAGGAGTTTCTCTCAAAAGAAGTGAGTGGGAGGAAAGTAGAACCTGATGAGGTAACTGTACCTGCTCCCTTATTGGAAAGTAGTTCATCACAGAAATCTGTTCCTGTGACTACTACACCAATTAGTGAGGAAGCTAATGATGATGATCATGTAACTTCAGATCAAGTTACTACCGAACCTCATAGGTAAACAAGAGTGAGATCCACACCAGAGTGGTACGGTAATCCTGTTCTGGAGGTCATGTTACTTGACCATGACGAACCTACGAACTATGAGGAAGCAATGATGAGCCCAAATTCCACAAAATGGCTTGAGGCCATGAAATCTGAGATGAGATCCATGTATGAGAACAAAGTATGGACTTTGGTTGACTTGCCTGTTGATCGGCAAGCAATTGAGAATAAATGGATCTTCAAGAAGAAGACTGACGCTGACGGTAATGTTACTGCCTATAAAGCTCGACTTGTTGCAAAAGGTTTTTGACAAGTTCAAGGGATTGACTATGATGAGACCTGCTCACCCGTAGCGATGCTTAAGTCTGTCCGAATCATGTTAGCAATTGCCGCATTTTATGATTATGAAATTTGGCAAATGGATGTCAAAACTGCATTCCTGAATGGATTTCTGGAAGAAGAGTTGTATATGATGCAACCAGAAGATTTTGTCGATCCAAAGGGAGCTAACAAAGTGTGCAAGCTCCAGCGATCCATTTATGGACTGGTGCAAGCCTCTCGGAGTTGGAATAAATGCTTTGATAGTGTGATCAAAGCATTTGGTTTTATACAGACTTTGGAGAAACCTGTATTTACAAGAAAGTGAGTGGGAGCTCTGTAGCATTTCTGATAAGTATATGTGAATGACATATTGTTGATCGGAGATAATGTAGAATTATTCTGCAGAGCATAAAGGAGTGTTTGAAAGGAGTTTTTCCAAGAAAGACCTCGGTGAAGCTGCTGACATATTGAGCATCAAGATCTATAGAGATAGATCAAGACGCTTGATAAGTTTTTTCAATGAGTACATACCTTGACAAGATTTTGAAGTAGTTCAAAATAGGACAATCAAATAAAGAGTTCTTGCCTGTGTTACAAGGTGTGAAACTGAGTAAGACTCAAAGCCTGACCACGGCAGAAGATAGAAAGAGAATGAAAGTCATTCCCTATGCCTTGGCCATAGGTTCTATAAAATATGCCATATGTGTACCAGACCTATTGTATACCCTGCGCTGAGTTTGGCAAGGGGGTACAATAGTGATCAAGGAGTAGATCACTGGACATTGGTCAAAATTATCCTTAGTGGAATATGGATATGTTTCTCGATTATAGAGGTGACAAAAGGTTCGTCGCAAAGGGTTACGTCGATGCAAGTTTTGACACTGATCCAGATGACTCAAAGTCTCAATCTGGATACATATTGAAAGTGGGCGCAATAAGCTAGAGTAGCTCCGTGCAGAGCATTGTTGACATAAGAATTTGCAAAATACTTACGGATCTGAATGTGCATACCCATTGACTAAACTTCTCTCACAAGCAAAACATGATCACACCTTAGTACTCTTTGGGTGTTAATCACATATCAATGTGAACTAGATTATTTACTCTAGTAAACCCTTTGGGTGTTGGTCACATGATGATGTGAACTATGGGTGTTAATCACATGGTGATGTGAACTATTGATGTTAAATCACATGGTGATGTGAACTAGATTATTGACTCTAGTGCAAGTGGGAGATTGAAGGAAATATGCCCTAGAGGAAATAATAAAGTTATTATTTATTTCCTTATATCATGATAAATGTTTATTATTCATGCTAGAATTTTATTAACCGGAAACATAGCACATGTGTGAATAGATAGACAAACAGAGTGTCACTAGTATGCCTCTACTTGACTAGCTCGTTGATCAAAGATGGTTAAGTTTCCTAACCATAGACATGAGTTGTCATTTGATTAATGGGATCACATCATTAGGAGAATGATGTGATTGACTTGACCCATTATGTTAACTTAGCACTTTATCGTTTAGTTTGTTGCTGTTGCTTTCTTCATGACTTATAGATGTTCCTATGACTATGAGATTATGCAACTCCCGTTTACCAGAGGAACACTTTTGTGTGCAACCAAACGTCACAACGTAACTGGGTGATTATAAAGGTGCTCTACAGGTGTCTCCAAAGGTACTTGTTGGGTTGGCGTATTTTGAGATTAGGATTTGTCACTCCGATTGTCGGAGAGGTATCTTTGGGCCCACTCGGAAATGCACATCACTATAAGCCTTGCATATCTATCAGTTAGTTGTGGGATGATGTATTACGGAATGACTAAAGAGATTTGCCAGTAACGAGATTGAACTAGGTATTGAGATACCGACGATCGAAACTTGGGCAAGTAACATACGGATGACAAAGGGAACAACGTATGTAGTTATGCGGTCTGACCGATAAAGATATTCGTAGAATATGTAGGAGCCAATATGGGCATCCAGGTCCTGCTATTGGTTATTGACCAGAGAGGTGTCTCGGTCATGTCTACATAGTTCTCGAACCCGTAGGGTCCGCACACTTAACGTTCGTTGATGATATAGTATTATATGAGTTATGTATGTTGGTGACCGAATATTGTTCGGAGTCCCGGATGAGATCATGGACATGACGAGGAGCTCCGGAATGGTCCGGAGGTAAAGATTCATATATTGGATGATATGGTTTGGCCAAGGGGTCAGGCCCATGGGGCTATAAGTCGGTGCAAAAGGAGTTTTGCAGAGGCCAGGGTGCCAAACGCCGGAGACCCTGGCGTCTGGCCCTGGGCCAGACGCCGAGGCGTCTGGGCCAGACGCCAAGGATTGCGGCGTTTGGTCCTGGAGTCCGAGTGGTACTCATGACTTTCGGGCAAAACTGAGTTTGAGGAGGCTTTTGCTCCAAGTTTCGACCCTAGGGCTCAACATATAAATAGAGGGGCAGGGCTAGCACCAAAGACACATCAAGAAACACCAAGCCGTGTGCCAGAAACCCCGTCCCCTCTAGTTTATCCTCCGTCATAGTTTTCGTAGTGCTTAGGTGAAGCCCTGCGGAGATTGTTCTTCACCAACACCGTCACCACACCGTCGTGCTGCCGGAACTCATCTACTACTTCGCCCCTCTTGCTGGATCGAGAAGGAGAGGACGTCACCGAGCCGAACGTGTGCAGAACTCGGAGGTGTCATGCTTTCGGTACTTGGATCGGTCGGATCGTGAAGATGTACGACTACATCAACCGCGTTGATACAACGCTTCCGCGAATGGTCTACGAGGGTACGTAGACAAGACCCCCTCTCATTGCTATGCATCACCATGATCTTGTGTGTGCGTAGGAAATTTTTGAAAATACTACGTTCCCCAACACGTACGTCTTCACGATCTGAACGATCCTAGTACCAAAAGTACGTCACCTCCATGATTTGCACACGTTCAGCTCAGTGACATCCCACTAACTCTTGATCCAGCTGAGTGCCAAGGGAGACTTTCATCAGCAGGACGGTGTGATAAAGGTGATGATGATTCTACATGAACAGGGCTTCGCCTAAGCACCGCTATGATATGACTGAGGTGGATTATGGTGGAAGGGGGCACCTCACACGGCTAAGGGATCAATGATCAACTTGTGTGTCTATGGGGTGCCACCTGGCCACGTATATAAAGGATAGAGGGAGGAGGAGGCCGACCCTCATTGGGCGCGCCCAAAGTGTGGAGTCCTACTAGGACTCCCTAGTCCTAGTAGGATTCCACCTCCCACATGGAATAGGAAAAAGGGAAGGGAAAAGGAGAAGGAAGAAAGGGGGAGCCCCCTTTCCCTAGTCCAAATCGGACCAGTCCATGGGGAAGTGGCGCAGCCAACCTTGAGGCCTTTCTCTCCTTTCCCGTATGGCCCATTAAGGCCCAATACGAATTCCCGTAACTCTCCCGTACTCCGAAAAATACCCGAATCATTCGAAACCTTTCCGATTCCAAATATAGCCTTCCAATATATTGATCTTTACGTCTCGACCATTTCGAGACTCCTCGTCATGTCCCCGATATCATTCAGGACACCAAACAAACTTCGGTCATCAAATCACATAACTCATACTACAAATCGTCACAGAACATTAAGCGTGCGGACCCTACGGGTTCGAGAACTATGTAGACATGACCGAGACTCATCTCCGGTCAATAACCAATAGCAGAACCTGTATGCACATATTGGCTCCTACATATTCTACGAAGATCTTTATCGGTCAAACCGCATAACAACATACGTTGTTCCCTTTGTCATCGGTATGTTACTTGCTCGAGATTCGATCGTCCGTATCATCATATCTAGTTCAATCTCGTTACCGGCAAGTCTCTTTACTCATTCCGTAATGCATCATCCCGCAACTAACTCATTAGTCACATTGCTTGCAAGGCTTATAGTGATGTGCATTATCGAGAGGGCCCAGAGATACCTCTTCGATACACGGAGTGACAAATCCTAATCTCGATCTATGCCAACTCAACAAACACCATCGGAGACACATGTAGAGCATCTTTATAATCACCTTGTTATGTTGTGACGTTTGATAGCAGACAAGGTGTTCCTCCGGTATTCGGGAGTTGCATAATCTCATAGTCCGAGGAACATGTATAAGTTATGAAGAAAGCAGTAGCAATGAAACTGTAACGATCATAATGCTAAGCTAACGAATGGGTCTTGTGCATCACATCATTCTCCTAATGATGTGATCCTGTTCATCAAATGACAACACATGTCTATGGTTAGGAAACATAACCATCTTTGATAAACAAACTTGTCAAGTAGAGGCATACTAGGGACACTTTGTTTTGTCTATGTATCCACACATGTACTAAGTTCACGGTTAATACAATTCTAGCATGAATAATAAACATTTATCATGAAATAAGGAAATAAATAATAACTTTATTATTGCCTCTAGGGCATATTTCCATCAGTCTCCCACTTGCACTAGAGTCAATAATCTAGTTCACAACGTCATGTGATTTAACACCAATAGTTCACATCACCATGTGATTAACACCGATAGTTCACATCGTCATGTGACCAACATCCACAGGGTTTACTAGAGTCAATAATCTAGTTCATGTTGCTATGTGATTAACACCCAAAGAGTACTAAGGTGTGATCATGTTTTGCTTGTGAGAGAAGTTTAGTCAATGGGTCTGCCACATTCAGAGCCGCATGTATTTGGCAAATATTCTATGTCTACAATACTATGCATGGATCTACTCTAGCTAATTGCTCCCACTTTCAATATGTATCCAGATTGAGACTCAGAGTCATCCAGATTGGTGTCAAAGCTTGCATCGACGCAACTCTTTACGATGAACTCTTTATCACCTACATAGCCAAGAAATATATCCTTAGTCCTCTAAGGATAATTTTGACCGTTGTCCAGTGATCTACTCCTAGATCAAAATTGTACTCCCTTGCCAAACTCAGGGCAGGGTATACGATAGGTCTGGTACACAACATGGCATATTTTATAGAACCTATGGCTGAGGCATAGGGAATGACTTTTATTCTCTCTCTATCTTCTGCCGTGGTCGGGTTTTGAGTCTTACTCAACTTCACACCTTGCAACACAGGCAAGAACTCTTTCTTTGACTGTTCCATTTTGAACTACTTCAAAAACTTGTCAATGTATGTACTCATTGAAAAACTTATCAAGCGTCTTGATCTATCTCTATAGATCTTGATGCTCAATGTGTAAGCAGTTTCACCGAGGTCTTTCTTTGAAAAAACTCCTTTCAAACACTCCTTTACGCTTTCCAGAAAATTCTACATTATTTTCGATCAATAATAAGTCATTCACATATACTTATCAGAAATGTTGTAGTGCTCCCACTCACTTTCTTGTAAATACATGCTTCACCGCAAGTCTGTATAAAACCATATGCTTTGATCACTTTATCAAAGCATATATTCCAACTCCGAGATGCTTGCACCAGTCCATTGATGGATCGCTGGAGCTTGCTCACTTTTTTAGCACCTTTAGGATCAACAAAACCTTCTGGTTGCATCATATACAACTCTTTTTAAGAAATCCATTAAGGAATGCAGTTTTGACATCCATTTGCCAGATTTCATAACATGATTCGGACATACTTTTAATGATCGATAGGAGTGAGAAAATCTCATCGTAGTCAACACCTTGAACTTGTTGAAAATATTTTTTGCGACAATTCGAGCTTTGTAGATAGTAACACTACTATCAACGTCCGTCTTCCTCTTGAAGATCCATTTATTCTCAGTGACTCACCGATCATCGGGCAAGTCAATCAAAGTCCATACTTTGTTCTCATACATGGATCCCATCTCAGATTTCATGGCCTCAAGCCATTTTGTGGAATCTGGGCTCATCATCACTTCCTCATAGTTCATAGGTTCGCCATGGTCTAGTAACATGACTTCTAGAACAGGATTACCGTACCACTCTGGTGTGGACCGTACTCTGGTAGACCTATGAGGTTCGGTAGTAACTTGATTTGAAGTTTCATGATCATCATCATTAGCTTACTCACTAATTGGTGGAGGAATCATTGGAACTGATTTTTGTGATGAACTACTTTCCAAATTGGGAGAAGGTACAATTACCACATCAAGTTCTACTTTCCTCCCACTCAATTCTTTTGAGAGAAACTCCTTCTCTAGAAGGGATCCATTCATAGAAACAAAATATCTTGCCTTCGGATTTGTGATAGAAGGTGTACCCAACAGTTTCTTTTGGGTATCCTATGAAGACGCACTACTCCGATTTGGGTTCGAGCTTATCAGTTTGAAACTTTTTCACATAAGCATCACAACTCCAAACTTTAAGAAACAACATCTTTGGTTTCTTTCCAAACCATAGTTCATACGGTGTCATCTCAACGGATTTAGATGGTGCCCTATTTATCATGAATGGAGTTGTCTCTAATGCATAACCCCAAAACGATAATGGTAAATCGGTATGAGACATCATAGATCGCACCATATCCAATAAAGTACGATTACAACGTTTGGACACACCATTATGCTGTGGTGTTCCATGTGGCGTGAGTTGCAAAACTATTCCACATTGTTTCAAATGAAGACCAAACTCGTAACTCAAATATTCGCCTCCGCGTTTAGATCGTAGAAACTTTATTTTCTTGTTACGATGATTTTCCACTTCACTCTGAAATTCTTTGAACTTTTCAAATGTTTCAGACTTATGTTTCATTAAGTAGATATACCCATATTTGCTCAAATCATCTGTGAAGGTCAGAAAATAATGATACCCGCCGCGAGCCTCAACACTTATCGTATGGCATACATTAGTATATATTATTTCCAATAAGTCAGTTGCTCGCTCCATTGCTCGGGAGAATGGAGTCTTAGTCATCTTGCCCATGAGGCATGGTTTGCAAGCATCAAATGATTCATAATCAAGTGATTCCAAAAGCCCATCAGCACGGAGTTTCTTCATGAGCTTTACACCAATATGACCTAAACGGCAGTGCCACAAATAAGTTGCACTATCATTATTAACTTTGCATCTTTTGGCTTCAATATTATGAATATGTGTATCACTATGACCAAGATCCAACAAACTATTTTCATTGGGTGTATGACCATCGAAGGTTTTATTCATGTAAACAGAACAACAATTATTCTCTGACTTTAAATGAATAACCGTATTGCAACAAACATGATCAAATCATATTCATGCTCAACGCAAACACCAAATAACATTTATTTAGGTTCAACACTAATCCCGAAAGCATAGGGAGTGTGCGATGATGATCATATCAATCTTGGAACCACTTCCAACACCCATCGTCACTTCACCTTCACTAGTCTCTGTTCATTCTGCAACTCCCGTTTCGAATTACTAATCTTAGCAACTTAACTAGTATCAAATAGTGAGGGGTTGCTATAAACACTAGTAAAGTACACATCAGTAAGATGTATATCAAATATTTTTCACTTTGCCATCCTTCTTATCCGCCAAATACTTGGGGCAGTTCTGCTTCCAGTGACTAGCCCCTTTGCAGTACAAGCACTTAGTCTCAGGCTTAGGTACAGACTTAGGCTTCTTCACTTGAGCAGCAACTTGCTTGCCGTTCTTTTTGAAGTTCCCCTTCTTCTCTTTGCCCTTTTCTTGAGACTAGTGGTCTTTTCAACCATTAACACCTGATGCTTTTCTAGATTTCTACCTTCGCCGATTTCAGCATCATGAAGAGCTTGGGAATCGTTTCCGTTATCCCATGCATATTATAGTTCATCACGAAGTTCTAGCAACTTGGTGATAGTGACTAGAGAACTCTGTCAATCACTATCTTATCTGGAAGATTAAATCCCACTTGATTTAAGTGATTGTAGTACTCAGACATTCTGAGCACATGCTCACTAGCTGAGCTATTCTCCTCCATCTTGTAGGCAAAGTACTTGTCAAAGGTCTCATACCTTTTGACATGGGCATGAGCCTGAAATACTAATTTCAACTCTTGGAACATCTCATATGCTCTGTGGCATTCAAAATGTCTTTGAAGCCCTGATTCTAAGCCATAAAGCAAGGTGCACTAAACTATCAAGTAGTCATCATATCGAGTTTGCCAAACGTTCATAACGTTTGCATCTACTCCTGCAATCGGTCTGTCACCTAGCGGTGCATCAAGGACATAATTCTTCTGTGCAGCAATGAGGATAATCCTCAGATCACGGATCCAATCCGCATCATTGCTAATATCATCTTTCAACTTAGTTTTCTCTAGGAACATATCAAAAATAAAACAGGGGAGCTAAACGCGAGCTATTGATCTACAACATAGATGTGATAATGATGCGGATTACTCATATTACTAAAGAACTCCCACTTAGATAGACATCCCTCTAATAATCTAAGTGATCACGTGATCGAAATCAACTAAACCATGTCCGGTCATCACGTGAGATGGAGTAGTTTTCAATGGTGAACATCACTATGTTGATCATATCTACTATATGATTCACGCTTGACATTTCGGTCTCAGTGTTCCGAGGCCATATCTGCATGTGCTAGGCTCGTCAAGTTTAACCCGAGTATTCTGCATGTGCAAAACGAGCTTGCACCCATTGTATGTGAACGTAGAGCTTATCACACCCGATCATCACATGGTGTCTCAACACGAAGAACTATCGCAACGGTGCATACTTAGGGAGAACACTTATACCTTGAAATTTTAGTATGGGATCATCTTATAAAGCTACCATCGCACTGAGCAAAAAAAGATGCATAAAAGATAAACATCACATGCAATCAAAATATGTGACATGATATGACCATCATCATCTTGTGCCTTTGATCTCCATCTCCAAAGTACCGTCACGATCTCCATCGTCACTGGCATGACACTATGATATCCATCATCTTGATCTTTATCAACGTGTCATCACATGGCCGTCTCGCCAATTATTGCTTTTGCAACTATTGCTATCGCATAGCGATCAAGTAAAGCAATTATATGGCGCTTGCATCTTATGCAATAAAGAGACAACCATAAGGCTCCTACCAGTTGCTGATAACTTTAACAAAACATGATCATCTCATACAACAATTTATATCTCATCATGTCTTGACCATATCACATCACACCATGCCCTGCAAAAACAAGTTAGACGTCCTCTACATTAATGTTGCAAGTTTTATGTGGCTGCTATGGGCTGAGCAAGAACCGTCTTACCTATGCATCAAAAACCACAACGTAGTATAGTGATTGCTTTTTGATCTTCAGAAAGAACCCTGTTCATTGAAACCGATTCAACTAAAGTTGGAGAAACTGACACCCACCAGCCACCTGTGTGCGAAGCACGTCGATAGAACTAGTCTCGCCTAAGCGTACGCGAAATGTCGGTCTGGGCCGCTTCATCCAACAATACCGCCGAATCAAGAAACAACTAGTGACAGCAAGCAATATGTATATACGCACACCCACAACTCCTTTGTGTTCTACTCGTGCATATAACATCTACGCATAAACCTAGCTCTGATACCACTATTGGTTAACGTAGTAATTTCAAAAAAATTCCTACGCAGACGCAAGATCTGTCATGGTGATGCATAGCAACGAGCGGGCAGAGTGTTGTCCACGTACCCTCGTAGACCGTAAGAGGAAGTGTTATGACAACGCGGTTGATGTAGTCGTACATCTTCACGATCCGGCCAATCCTAGTACCGAAAGTACGGCACCTCCGCAATCTGCACACGTTCAGCTCGGTGACGTCCCAGGTACTCTTGATCCAGCTGAGTGTCGAGGGAGAGCTTTGTCAGCACGACAGCATGATGACGGTGATGATGATGATGCTACCAGAACAGGGCTTCACCTAAGAACCGCTACGATATGAGCGAGGTGGATTATGGTGGAGGGGGCACTGCACACGGCTAAGGGATCAATGATCAACTTGTGTGTCTATGGGTGCCACCTGGCCATGTATATAAAGGATGGAGGGAGGAGGAGGCCGGCCCTCATAGGGCGCGCCCAAAGTGTGGAGTCCTACTAGGACTCCCTAGTCCTACTAGGATTCTACCTCCCAGATGGAATAGGAAAAAGGGAAGGGAGAAGGAGAAGGAAGGAAGGGGGCGGCCCCTTTCCCTAGTCCAATACGGACCAGTCCCTGGGGATGAGCGCGGCCACCCTTGAGGCCTTTCTCTCCTTTCCCATATGGCCCATTAAGCCCCAATATGAATTCCCGTAACACTCCGGTACTCCGAAAAATACCCGAATCACTCGGAACCTTTCCGATGTCCGAATATAGCCTTCCAATATATCGATCTTTACATATCGACCATTTCGAGACTCCTTGTCATGTCCCCGATCTCATCCGGGACTCCGAACAAACTTCGGTCATGAAATCACATAACTCATAATACAAATCGTCACAGAATGTTAAGCGTGCGGACCCTACGGGTTCGAGAACTATGTACACATGGACGAGACTCATCTCCAATCAATAACCAATATTGGAACCTGGATGCTCATTTTGTCTCCTCCATATTATACAAATATCTTTATCGGTCAAACCGCATAACAACATACGTTGTTCCCTTTGTCATCGGTATGTTACTTGCCCGAGATTCGATCGTCGGTATCATCATATCTAGTTCAATATCGTTACCGACAAGTCTCTTTACTCATTTCGTAATGCATCATCCCACAACTAACTCATTAGTCACATTGCTTGCAAGGCTTATAGTGATGTGCATTACCGAGAGGGCCCAGAGATAGCTCTCCGATACACGGAGTGACAAATCCTAATCTCGATCTATGCCAACTCAACAAACACCATCGGAGACACATGTAGAGCATCTTTATAATCACCTTGTTACGTTGTGACGTTTGATAGCAGACAAGGTGTTCCTCTGGTATTCGGGAGTTGCATAATCTCATAGTCCGAGGAACATGTATAAGTTATGAAGAAAGCAGTAGCAATGAAACTGTAACGATCATAATGCTAAGCTAACGAATGGGTCTTGTGCATCACATCATTCTCCTAATGATGTGATCCTGTTCATCAAATGACAACACATGTCTATGGTTAGGAAACATAACCATCTTTGATAAATGAACTAGTCAAGTAGAGGCATACTAGGGACACTTTGTTTTGTCTATGTATTCACACATGTACTAAGTTCACGGTTAATACAATTCTAGCATGAATAATAAACATTTATCATGAAATAAGGAAATAAATAATAACTTTATTATTGCCTCTATGGCATATTTCCTTTAGAGGGTCCCCCTCGCGGACAACTCCGCATTGGATACAGACAGCAGTTCCATGTGGCGCCCTAGGGAGAGGCCCCTGGCCGAATCGTAAGTACTCAAAAGCACCTATGAACACATATATCCAACTTTTTTATTTTGTGGTTTTAATGTGTCAAATCATGCGCTGCAGTCCAGCTCACGCTCGCCCCCAGCGATCCTCATCTTCGGGGAACTCGCTGGATCCAAAGGTGATGGATAGCGGGTCACTTCCAGAAGCCTCCTCTCCCGGGGCCACGGACGACGCTGAGGTGTTGTCCCGATGGACCTTCCCAGGCCAGGGAGAGGAACAAGAGGCCGTCAGGGTGGCGCCAGAAGCTGAAACCTCGGCCGCTGGACACATGGGGGAGCAAATCCCCCGGAGACTGGCGATGGGGGCCATGTCCAATTTGGCCCCCAGCCGAGCACCATTTCGGAGGTCCATATGGCTCCGGAATCAGGCAAGCAGCCTCCTTCATGAGAAGGAGGTGCACCTATTCTGCTGGTGACCTCAGTCCATCCTGAGGCGCCGGATACTTTTCTGGAAGCACTGCAAAGTGCTTCCATTGTTGAAGAACATCGTGGTTGAGAGGGTTCGGTCCGCTAAGAGCGGATTGACCGAAGCCTGCACCAGCCTTCTGACAGGCTTTGAGGTATGCGATGTAATTTATGCCAAAAAGAATATTATAGTATAGACAGTATCCCCTGAGACACTGTCCGGTGCTCGAAAAGTGAAGCCGGACAGAGGATCAAATAATTTTCGCAGGAGACTAACCAATATATGTCTATATGAATAAGGAGGCGTCGATGCTGGCTGCGACCTCTCATTCTGCCTAAGTCTCTAAACTGAAGCAGAGTTTGGAGCGGGCCGAGGAAGAGCTCGGCCATGTTAAAAAACAACTAGAGGACCAGCAAGGTATGCAATGGTCTATTTGGATGTAGAAAGATATGAATTGTGTATGTTGATCATACTATCATGATATTTCGTAGGGGCTGGGGACGAGGTGGAGTCCCTCAAGAAGTCACTGGCCGAGGCCCAAGAGAGAGGTGAAGGAACAAGCCGCCCATGAAAAGCACGAGGCTAGGGTCGGGGAGGTCCAGCAGGAGCTCCAGGATGCCGCAAAGAAATGCGAGTCCTTGGAGCGCAAGGTTTCAGACCAAGAGTCCGAACTTGCTAAGGCCCGCCAAAGCATGCAAGGGGCCCAGGTCGAAGCCCAGGGTGCCCTCCAGGAGATGCAGGAGGCCAGGAAAATCGTGGTGGGTAAGGCCTTTATTATGAGAGCAAATGTGTGAAGAAAAGGTACCTCTTACTGACCCGGATTTGGATTTCTCCAGGAGCGTTTGTGGATCTGCCACGCAGTGTTGCTGACGCAGCAGAGTTCTTCCGAGCCGAGGAGGGGAGCTCAACGAAGAAGCTGTTCTGGTCGCAATACCTTGCGCCAGAACATCCGATGCCCTTTAGCGATCAGCTGAAACAGCTGATCGAACTGCATAGGGCGGCCAAACTGGCCATGAAGGATTTGATAATCCGGCTATGGCCTGCTGACGCCCTGCCCAGCAGCTACTTCGGACTCGTGAAGCGGCTGGTCAATGCCTTCCCTCGGCTTGATGCCATCAAGCAGTCGGTCTGCATCGATGGTGCGCGGATGGCCTTCACCCGCGTCAAGGTGCAGTGGGCGAAGATGGACGTCGTGAAACTCACAACCGAGGGAGCACCTATGGGCAAGGAGCACCGCAAGCCTGAGCAATATTTTGAGGATGTCCTGAAGGGATCCCGCATTGTAGAGGGCCAGTGTTCAAAAGACATTATCTTTGAATGAACACCTTCATGTTATCCCGTCCTGTATGATGAAAACAAGGCTGATATGTAATATAATGCTTGCTGTTTATTTTAAAATTTTACCTCTCGTGCGGCCGTTTTATGAAATCCAAGAGTTGGCCAGTTGTCGGCTTCAGCCCCCACGTAGGTAGTACGGGGGTGTTCGGGTTGAAACGTAAACAATCTTGATCCAAGATTTTGGTCCTTAAAGGAGGTGTTTAGCGCAGCAAAGAAGGCAATCGGACTATGTGGCTTTATCACCCTCACTTAGCCATAGGTGTTTGATAATAGAAATTTAGGCGCAGCCCCTAGTATTCGTTAATCCGGACTAGGGTGTTGTAGACACCTGATCGGGTGAAGGTCGATCCGTCACATAATGCGTAAAAAATCGCAAGAGATTTTATCCTCCGAATAGCTGACAAGCTCACGCCGCATCATGACAGTCAGTTTTCGGCTTTCTCTACTGAGGTGCTCATTCAGATAAACTAGGACACAATCACAGTAGTTCTCCCTTTACTACCCTAGCCGATATAGCGGAATGTAAGGTAGTAAGCACAGGAGCCGGGCAACCCAATTATTGACCAAAGACATGATTCGGAGCCGATGCATATAATGCTAAATCCGGGGGCCGAACTATACTGGTAAATTGTTCAGACTTGTTGCCGTAGTATGGAGCGCAATGAGGCTCCTGGCAAATCAACACGTACCAAAGTGTACGGATGCAATCAATAAGAATAACGAGATAAAATGAAGTAGTAAGCCAGTGCCACATAAGATGGGCCGCAAACTGTTTCCATTACAATTTGATTAATACGTCAAAGCGTATTTGTACAAATAGTGCGATAGGCAACTAGGCTATTTAACATGCCGAGACCAAGGGGGGAGCTTCGTGCGGGTCCCGAAGATAGGTAGAGTGATCGTCAAAAAGACCACCTAGAAATTCCCTCATACATCGATGCTACTTGCCACCTTGGTATATCCATCCTTCGAAAGGATCGATTGTCAGGCCGTCGAGAATGACCTGTGGATAAAAAACCTGAAAAGGATAAAAATAAAAGAGAAAATGTCTGTGTCCAGGGACGGTCGAGCCGTATTATGGATCACAATCGGGTTGCGCCTCTGTCTTTGCCCATGGTATTTTGAGTGCATAGTTATGTGCGCGCGGTACGTATGCTGCCAGTTGGTCAGGACTGAGACGGAGGCCGAATTGCTAGTCGAGCTCCTGACGAGCTGGACTGTCCTACTGTGGAGTAATTCAGACTCGTTTGACGGTGTCTGAGAGCTTGGTCGATGAATTAAAGTTCTGCTTGATAAGGCTGCCCTGTACTTCCACTGCAAGGGCCGCGGTGTGCTCCTCGGTACGGACGGAGCGTTCCGTGTTTCCATTGACTGTTATGACACCGCGTGGTCCGGGCATCTTGAGCTTGAGACTAGCAGAGTGTGGCACCACATTGAATCGAGCAAATGCAGTTCGTCCGAGCAGTGCGTGATAGCCACTGCGGAAGGGGACGATATCGACGATCAAGTCCTCGCTTTGGAAGTTATCCGGAGATCCGAAGATGACTTCCAATGTAAATGAGCCTGTGCAATGGGCCTATACGCCTGGTATTACTCCTTTAAAGGTAGTTTTTGTGGGCTTGATCCTTGATGGGTCGATGCCCATCTTGTGGACTGTGTCCTGATATAGTAGGTTGAGGATGCTGCCACCGTTCATGAGGACGTGCGTAAGGTGGAATCCATCAATGATTGGGTCGAGGACCAATGCGGCTGAACCGCCATGACGGATACTGGTCGGATGATCCCTGCGATCGAAGGTGAGCGGACAGGACGACCATGGGTTGAATTTTGGTGCGACTGGCTCTATCGCGTAGACGTCCCTGAGCGCTCGTTTGTGCTCCCTTTTGGGTATATGGGTAGCGTATATCATGCTCACCGTTTTAACCCAGGGGGGGACTTCTTCTGTCCCCCTGTGTTCGGCGGATGGGGTTCCTCGTCGTCATTCTCACTTTGCGACCCCTTCTCCTTGTCTTCGACATTTAACTTGCCGGCCTGTTTAAAGACCCAACAACTCCGGTGGGTATGATTGGCTGGTTTATCAGGGGTGCCGTGGATCTGACATGGACGATCAAGTATGCGGTCCAAGCTGGAAGAGCTTGGATTGTTCCATTTATATGGCTTCTTCCGCTGACCGGACTTGGAGCCACTGAATCCGGCGTTGACCGCCGTGTCATCAGTATTGTCACCATTGTTTCGACGCTTATGCCTGTTGCGTCGGGGCTTGCTGTTGCTATTCTTGGCTTCGGAGGTGCCATGTTCGCTTGCATTATTATTGCTATGGGCTAGCCAACTATCTTCGCCTACACAAAAGCGGGTCATAAGTGCTGTGAAGGCTGCCATGGACTTCGACTTTTCTTGGCCGAGGTGTCGGGTGAGCCATTCGTCGTGGATGCTGTGCTTAAGGGCCGCTAGGGCTTTGGCATCTGGGAAGCCGACGATCTGGTTCTTTTTAGTTAGGAACATGGCCCAGAATTTCCTGACAGACTCTCCGGGCTGTTGGACTATGTGACTTAAGTCGTCGGCATCCCGGGGTCGGACGTATGTGCCTTGGAAGTTGTCACGGAAGGCGTCTTCCAAGTCCTCCTAGCTGCCAATAGAGTTTTTGGGCAGGCTGTTCAACCAGTGCCGAGCTCGTCCCTTGAGTTTTAGCAGGAGGTATTTGATGGCACGAAGATCATCACTGCAGGCCATATGAATATGGAGAAGAAAGTCCTCAATCCATACTACGGGATCTGTTGTTCCATCATATGATTCGATATTTATGGGTTTAAACCCTTCTGGGAATTCATGCTCCATTACTTCATCAGTGAAGCAAAGGGGGTGTGTGGCGCGTCTATATCGGGCCAGGTCACGACATAGTTCGGATGGAGTCCATCTGCGGTTTTCGGACCGGGCATGATTATGCTTGTCATGTTTGGCTTGATAGCCGTCGTTGCGCGTCGGGGCACACCCCCGCGATCCGTAGATCGATCTGGCCAAACCTGCTCTATTCTTCAGGTCCTGCCGCATGTCATATGTGTATCCCTGAGCTGTTGTGTCTCTACCTTTACAGCGAGATAGTATGGGCAGGTGTTCGGCTTGAGTTTCCATTTTGTCCTAGCCATGTGGTGGTCGGTCAGCCGCATTACGTGCTGCTGGTACAGGCTCAAGTGCCTCATCACCGAATTGAGGTAGTAGTTTACGCTTCAGGTAACTTTTGGTTGGGCGCACGAGGCCGTATACCTCGGCTGCCAGGACATTAGTCCATCTGTCATTGAGTAGATCTTGATCAGCTTGAAGCTGCTCCTATTTCTTTTTCAAGCTCCTTGCAGTGGCTATTAGTCGTTTCTTAAAGCGCTCCTGCTCGAGAGGTTCCTCAGGCATGATAAAGTCTTCGTCGCCGAGGCTCACCTCATCCTCGGAGAGTGGAAGGTAATTACTGTCCTCCGAGTCTTCGTTTGCGGCCTGTTCATCAGGGCTAACTTACCCATCCTCCCGATCGTCTTGTTTGGAGTTTTGCTCGACATGGTTTTCTTGGTCTTCGGCATTGTTCGGAGTATTGTTGTCTCTCATGCCGGTATTGCTGCCTTTGCCGTGGCATGATTTAGAGCGGCGTCGTCAGCATTTTGGTTGTATCTCAGGAGGTTTATCCTCTACTGGATTTTTCTCGTTATCGTCGTCACCCTCTTTGGGTGTATCCACCATGTATACATCATACGAAGAGGTGGCCATCCAGCGTCCGATAAACGGCGGGTTTTGGGCCTGCTCTTCTCCGGCATCGTCGTCCATACTGTCGATGTCTTCAGAGCCGTAATCGAGCATGTCAGTTAAGTCCTCGACAGTGGTGATGAAGTGGGTGGTGGGTGGGACTTAAAAATCCCCATTCTCAGCCCCTAGTCCGGGCTGGGCATAGTTCGGACGTTGCTCCTCCGTAATGACGAGGGATCGCATCAAGTCTAGAGCCTCTCTTAAAGGCGAGGTTTGGCCACGGAGAAGAGAATCCGTGGAGTACGGCGGGAAGGAGCACTACAAAAAAAGACACAACCGTGACATTTTGGGCCGAATGATTTTTTTTTTCTGTCATACATATGACACTTCTATGATGATAATTGTGACAAAACCCGGTATCATCATAGATGTGGTGGGCTCCTACTTCTATGACAAAAAATCATGACAGAAAATGGGCTTTTCGTCTTGGGCGGGCCGGAGACGCAGCTGCATGACATTCTTTGGGCTGTCCATGATGGAAAAAATCGTGGTAGAAGCGAGGGGGAGGAAAATTTCAGGGAGTTCCCGGTTACGGTGGGAGGTCGGGGACGAGCTATGCATGTTTCTGTCGTACACGTATGCGCGTGTGTGCGAGGCGTTGGGCTCTAATTGAACCCGAGCGATTGCACTGTAGGCTACGCGTTAATGAACTCGAGCGATTGATTGATGGTTGTTAACTGAACCCGATCGAGCGATTTCTTTGCTACTGCTGCTAACTGAAGCCAATCGATGGGATGACAGTGAGCGTTGCGGGGGGTGGCGGGGGGGGGGGGGGGGTTGGATGAACAGTGAGCGGTGGTGTTGCCTCTGGATGAAGAGGACCCCGTGGTGTGGTGGAGGGCTGGATAAACAGTAGACGGTGGAGGGGTGCCTGTGGAGGGGTGGATGAACAGGACCCCGTGGTGTGGAGGGCTGGATGAACAGTAGACGATGGAGGGATGGTTGAACAGGACCCCGTGGTGTGGAGGGCTGGATGAACAGTAGATGGTGGAGGGGTGGTTGAACAGTATCCGGTGGAGTAGCGAGCGGTGGAGGCTGGATGAACAGGAGCCCGTGGAGGCTGGAGGAGGTCGACGGTGGAGATGAACAGTATCCCGTGGAGTCCCGTTTTGCGGTACGCCACACCCCTCCCGATGAACAGGACCCTCGTTTTGATCGTAGCGCTCCAACACAAGTCCGTTTCCTCCGTTTTGTGGTATGCCACACCCCTCCCGATCAATAGGACCCCCGTTTCCACCGTAGGAGGTCTGTTTCCTCTGTTTTGCGGTACACCAGACCCCTCCCGATGAACAGGATCCCGTTTTGAACGTGTCCGGTCGAACACAAGACCGTTTCCTCCGTTCTGCGGTACGCCAGGCCTCGTTTCCATCGCCTGTTCCGTCCAAGCCCTCCCGATGAACACGACGCATTCCGTTGCTTGCCCATGAACACGACGAATTCCGTTGCTTCCCCATGAACACGATGCCTTCCATTGCCTCCCCATGAACACGACTATGGGAGTCCTGGATTAGGGGGTCCCCGGACAGCCGGACTATCTCCATTGGCCGGACTGTTAGACTATGAAGATACAAGATTGAAGACTTCGTCTCATGTCCGGATGAGACTCTACTTGGCGTGGAAGGCAAGCTAGGAAATACGGATATGTGTATCTCCTCCTTTGTAACCGACCTTGTGTAACCCTAACCCTCTCCGGTGTCTATATAAACCGGAGGGTTTTAGTCCGTAGGACACAATAACTACAACATACAATCATAGCATAGGCTAGCTTCTATGGTTTAGCCTCTCTGATCTCGTGGTAGATCTACTCTTGTACTACCCATATCATCAATATTAATCAAGCAGGACGTAGGGTTTTACCTCCATCAAGAGGGCCTGAACCTGGGTAAAACATCGTGTCCCCTGCCTCCTGTTACCATCCGCCTTAGACGCACAGTTCGGGACCCCCTACCCGAGATCCGCCGGTTTTGACACCGACATTGGTGCTTTCATTGAGAGTTCCTCTGTGTCGTCACCGTTAGGCTTGATGGATCCTACTATCATCTATAGCGATGCAGTCCAGGGTGAGACTTTTCTCCCCGGACAGATCTTCGTCTTCGGTGGCTTTGCACTGCGGGCCAATTCGTTTGGCCATCTGGAGCAGATTAAAAGTTACGCCCCTGGCCACCAGGTCAGGTTTGGAAGCTTAAACTGCACGGCCGATATCCATGGAGACTTGATCTTCGACAGATTCGAGCCTCTGCCTTGTGCATCACGCGGTCACGATGAGTACGATTTAGCTCTACCATCGGATAGTTTCCAGGAGATCGCAGAGGCAGCCGCTCCGACCCTCAATACGGAGCCAGTTGCGCCGTCCATGGATGGGTGGATGGACCCCGCCACGGAGGCCTTACCCTCAGTGGCGATCGAGCCAAACATCGACCTTACCTTCCACAAGAGCCGTGTTGTTAAACTGCCGGATCCTTCTCCGGCCACGGACTCCGAACCACCCGCGCCCGTTCCCATCGAATCCGATTGGGCGTCGATCATGGAGTTTACCTCCGCGGATATTTTTCAGCACTTGCCCTTTGGCGACATACTGAGCTCATTAAGGTCTCTCTCCTTGTCAGGAGGATCCTGGCCGAACTATGTCCAGCAGGACTGGGATGCGGACGACGAAGAAATTCGCGTCCCACCCACCACCCACTTAGTAGCCACTATCGATGACTTAACCGACATGCTCGACTTCGACTCCGAAGACATCGACGGTATGGGCGACGATGCAGGAGACGAACAGGATCCACTGCCCATAGGGCACTGGACAGCCACCTCATCATACGATATATACATGGTGGATACACCCAAAGAAGGCAATGGCGACGAGATAGCGGAGGATGACCCCTCCAAGAAGCAACCCAAGCGGCGACGTTAGCAGTGCTGCTCTAAGTCCCGCCAAAGCAAAAGTGGTGATACCGGCACAGGAGATAATAACACTCCGGATAGTGCCGAAGACAACAACAATCCCCTCCAGCAAGATTTAGAGCAGGAGGATGGAGGAGCCAGCCCTCCTGAGTGAGCGGCAGATGGAGAGGAGGAGGATGATAATTACATGCCCCCCTCCGAAGACGAGGCAAGCCTCGACGACGACGAATTCGTCGTGCCATAGGATCCCGTCGAACAAGAGCGCTTCGAACGCCGGCTTATAGCCACGGCAAATAGCCTTAAGAAAAAGCAGCAACAGCTTCAAGCTGATCAAGATCTGCTAGCTGCCAGATGGACTGAAGTCCTCGTGGCCGAGGAATATAAACTCGAGCGCCCCTCCAAGAGTTACCCAAAATGCAGGTTGCTACCCCGACTGGAGGAAGAAGCGTATGGCGTGGCTGATCGGCCACCTCGTGGCCGCGATAGAAAGGCATTCTAGCCAAAAACTCAGCCTGCACCCTGACGCCATTCAAATAAAAGGCATGGGGAGATACGCCAGACCTGCGAGACATATTGGAGGACAAAGCAAAGCATGCAAGATTGATCTAGGGATCACGGGGGCGCGCCACTATGCGAGACAATAAACGTCATGCCGGATACAGTAAAAGTAAATCCGGCCGGGCCGAACACAGCGGGAAGACCCATTCGAGCTGCGTCGCGATATTGCCCAATACAGAGGCGCCGCACACCCCTTATGCTTCACAGATGAAGTAATGGATAATCAAATCCCAGAAGGTTTCAAACCTGTAAATATTGAAGCATACGACGGCACAACAGATCCCGCGGTATGGATCGAGGATTTCCTCCTCCACATCCACATGGCCCGCGGTGATGACTTACACACCATTAAATACCTCCCACTAAAGCTCAAGGGACCAGCGCGGCATTGGCTTAACAGCTTGCCAGCAGAGCCCATCAGCTGTTGGGAAGATCTGGAAGCCGCATTCCTCGACAACTTTCAGGGCACTTATGTGCGCCACCAGATGCCGATGACTCGAGCCACATAATTCAGCAGCCAGAAGAATCGGCCAGGCAATTCTGGACTTGGTTCCTAACAAAGAAAAATCAAATCGTCGACTGTTCGGATGCAGAGGCCCTAGGGGCTTTCAAACACAACATCCGTGACGAATGGCTAGCCCGGCACCTTGGTCAGGAAAAGCCGAAATCTATGGCAGCCCTCACAACACTCATGACCCGCTTTTGTGCGGGAGAAGACAGCTGGCTGGCTCACAGTAATAACATATCAAAGAACCATGGTACTTTGGATACCAAGGACGACAATAGCAGGTCACGTCGCAGTAAACATAAGCGCCACATTAACAGCGATAATAACGAGGATACGACAGTCAATGCTAGATTCAAAGGCTCTAAACCCGGTCAGCAGAAAAAGCCATTCAAACAAAGTACGCCGGGTTCGTCCAGCTTGGATAGTATACTCGATTGCTCGTGTCAAATACACGGCACCCTAGAAAAGCCAGCGAATCACACCAACATGGATTGTTGGGTGTTCAAGCAGGCCGACAAGTTAATTGCCGATAACAAGGACAAGGGGCCACATAGCAATGACGAGGAGGAGCCCCAGCAGCCACACACCGGAGGACAGAAGAGGTTTCCCCCACAAGTGCGGACGGTGAACATGATATATGCAACCCACATCCCCAAGAGGGAGCGGAAGCGTGCGCTCAGGGATGTATATGCGTTGGAGCCAGTCGCCCCAAAGTTCAACCCATGGTGCTCTTATCCGATCACTTCCGATCGCAGGGACCATCCCACTAGTATCCGTCAGGGCGGATTCGCCGCACTGGTTCTGGACCCAATCATTGACAGATTTCACCTCACTCGAGTCCTTATGGACGGTGGCAGCAGCCTGAACCTGCTTTATTAGGACACAATGCGCAAAATGGGTATAGACCCCTCAAGGACCAAACCCACAAAAACGACCTTCAAAGGCGCCATTCCAGGCGTAGAGGCCCATTGCATAGGCTCAATTACACTGGAAGTGGTCTTCGGATCCTCGGATAACTTCTAAAGCGAAGAGTTAATCTTCGATATAGTCCCGTTCCGCAGTGGTTATCATGCACTACTCGGGCGAACCGCATTTGCGAGATTCAATGCGGTACCGCATTATGCATACCTCAAGCTCAAGATGCGAGGACCTCGCGGGGTTATTACAGTCAATGGAAACACATAGCCCTCTCTCCGAACAGAGGAGCACACTACGTCCCTTGTAGTAGAAGCGCAAAACAGCCTCTCAAGGCAATCCACTAGTTCGGCGTTTCAAGACCCGGACACCTTCAAGCGCGCTCGGAGCAATCGGCAAATAGACCGCCTGGCGCGATCTGAGCTTGCGTAGCAATGCGGTCCCACCCCAGTCCCAGCCAAATGGCGAAACTCGTGCCACGTGTACATAATTACGCATTAAAAATACCATGGGCACATGTGGGGGGGGGGGCACAACTGCCGCACGCCCCAAGACGCGGCTTAAACCGCACTAGGGGCTTCCCGTTTGGTTATTTTTCTCTTTTTCAGGACCTTAATCTCTGGAAACCCTGTCCGGCAGCACTATTGCCGAACACATGATGCAGCAACCAAGGAGGCAGAAAGCTACGTCACACCTGGAATTCCCAAGTGGATTACAATAACGAGCAAACTATTTGATTTAATACTATTCCTCAGCTTGCCCTTGGAAGGGACATAGACCCACTCTTTGCTTATCGCACTATCTGTATCATTCTGCTTTAACGCACCTTTTTGAATAAACAATGCATAACATCACGACTATTATTGCATTCTTGTTATATATGTGTTCATTAACGACGCCTTGCAACCGTACACTTTGGTACGACCAATACACCAGGGGCTTACGTACCCCACAATATGGTGTGAAAAGTCCGAACACTTTCACAAGTGCGGCACCCTGAACTTATAGCATTATATGCATCAGCTCCGAATCATGTCTTTGGTCAAATGTTGGGTTTGCCCGGCTCCTATGTTTTGGTACCTTACGTTCCGCTCTATCGGCTAAGGTAGCGCTAGGAGAACTACTGCGATTGTGCCCCGGTTCTACCGGGCTTATCACCTCAGTAGAGAAAGCTAAAACTGACTGTCATGATAAGGCGAGAGACTGATTGCTGTTCGACGAGGTTTTCGTGTCCCTAAAGACTTATGCCGCTTAGGGAGAGGGGCCGGCCCTGTCCGGCCTAAAGGCGTGTATCGCGCCCGAATTCGGCCTTCCGAATACCAGGGGCTTCGCCGAAATTTAAAATTATAGAATTCTATGGCTAAGTGAGAGTGATAAAGCATTATTAGTCCGGTTGCCTTGTTCGTTGTGCTGAGCACCTCCCTCGAAGGACCCAAACATGGGAACAAGAGTGCTCAGGTTTATCCCGAACACCCCAGCACTCGTGGCATGGGGGCAGAAGCCGAGGACTAGCCATCTCTCAGATTGAATAAATGGCCAAACATAAAGTAATATTTTAAATTCACATAAGCGTTGCATAGCGCATATGAAACAAGTTTTCATCATACAGGATCACACGAGCAAGTTTACTCAAATGTTACATCCTTTGAACATTCGTCCGCTACAAGATGGGCACCCTTCAGGATACCCTCATAATAAATCTCGGGGATGCGATGCTCCTTGCCCTGCAGCGGCCCTTCCTTGATCAGCTTCACAGCGTCTAGCTTGGCCCACTACACCTTCACACGGGCGAAAGCCCGGCGTACACCTTCGATGAAGACGGACCGCTTGACGACCTCCAGCCATGGGCAGGCATCCACAAGCCGCCTCACCAGGCCAAAGTAGCTATTCGGAAGGGCGTCGCCAGGCCACAGCCGGACTATAAGGCCCTTCATGGCCTGTTCGGCCGCCTTGTGCAGCTCGACCAGCTGCTTTAGCTAGTCACTCAGAGGCATCGGGTTTTCGGTCTCAGTATACTGAGACCAGAATAGCTTCTCCACTGAGCTTCCCTCCTCGGCCTGGTAAAATTGTGCGGCATCCGACACGCTGCGGGGCAAATCTACGAATGCTCCTGGAGAGCTCCGAATTCGGGTAAGTAATCGGTAATTTACTTTCACATGCTTGCTTTGCATATAGAATACCTTACCCGCCGCTATTTTCTTCATCACGTCAATCTCCTGGAGGGCCTTTTGGGCCTCGGCCTTAGCACTCTTTGCGCTCTCGAGGGCTGTGGCAAGCTCAGACTCTCGCGTCTTCAAGTCAAGCTCCAACGCCTCGTGCTTCGTCACGAGAGCCTGGAGATCTTGCTGCACCTTGCCCACACAAGGCTCTTGTTTTTCCCGCTCGGTGCGCTCCTTGGCCGCTTTATCTTCGGCCTTGGTTAGCGCTTGCTTCAGAGTCACCACCTCGGTCGTGGCCCCTGGCAAATATACGATGATCCTGTCATTTTGCAATCGCATCTTCTTTTATATATACATATCTACATACAGGGTATTACTTACCCTTGTTCTCCTCGAGCTGCCTCTTGGCAAGGCCGAGCTCTTTCTTGGACCCCTCGAGGTCCTGCTTCAGTACGGCGACCTCTGCAGTCAGTGCAGCGGACGCCAGTAGCGAGGCCTGCATACGCATATTGACATACTTATATTAGACTCCTGCGATATTATTTGATCCTCTGTTCGGCTTTTCTTTGTGAACACCGAACAAAGCATCAGGGGCTACTGTCTATGCGGTAATATTTTTCCTATATTTTAAAACACTTACCTCAAAGCTTGTTAGAAGGCTGACACAGGCTTCAGTCAATCCGCTCTTGGCGGACTGAACCTTCTGGACCACCGCACTCATAATAGTACGGTGCTCCTCGTCGATGGAAGCACTGCAGATTGTCCGGCGCCTCTGGATGGACAGAGGTCACCGGCACAGCCGTCTTGCCCCTCTTAAAAGGAGGCTGCCTGCTCGAGCCCGGAACCACTGGAGGTTCCGACGGGTGTTCGGCTGAGGGCCGAACTCGGAGCTCTCAGGGGCCTTGTCCCCGCGGCTCCCGGAGTCCGGGAGGCCGCCTTGAGGCGCCTCCGGGACTGTCTCCCCTCGACACGGTGCCTTGTGAGACAGCACCTCGGCGTCGTCCGCAGGATAGGGGGAGGTGGCGGTCGGGACTGGATCGCTATCCATGTCTGACGAGCCCAGCGAGCTGTCCGATGATACATTGATACGGGCTCGGGCGGCCTGCATAATCATATTTCGGTGTTAGGTGAAGTAGTGCGGCAAAGGAATACTATGACTTACTCTGGTATCCGAATACTTACAACTTCCCCAGGGGCTTGGCCCTGGGTAGCCACTCGTCTTCACCGTCGGTGGCGGTGGTAGAGTAGTCCGGAAGGAGAGTTCTCCCCTTCTTAGACCCTCCGGCCTCCCCGGTTGGGGCGGCCTTCCTTTTCTTGTCTCCCCCGTATGGAGGGGGAGCATCCTCTTCTGCCTCCTCGTCTTCGGGGGAGGATTGCACCGTAGAGTCCTCGGACGGTGAGTCTGACGACGCCTGGCGTCGGGAACTCTTTCGGGTTCACTTGGCCTTCTTGGTCTTCTCCGGCACCGTATAAGGATCCAGAGTCAGCATGTTCGCCAGAAGAGCATTTGCTGGGCCTTTGGGCAAAGGAGCCGGACAGTCGATCTATCCGGCCGTCTCCTGCCAGTCCTGTCAAAGGTACGGGAGTTTAGATCCCGCATGGAGTCGATCTATAAAAAATAAGTATCCTGTGAAAGGTAAAGCAGCTTACCGCACTGGCTTGGCGTTTTGCGCTGAATCCGCGATCCTCAATAATGGGAGGGGGGACTTTGGCGCTTTTGAACAGCACCCTCCAGGCATCTTCGTGAGTTGTGTCGAAGAGCCTGTTCAGAGTTCTGTGCTGCGCCGGGTCAAACTCCCACAAGTTGAAGTCCCGTTGTTGGCATGGGAGGATCCAGCGGTGGAGCATGACCTGGACTATGTTAACGAGTTTGAGCTTCTTGTTCACCATGTTTTGAATACATGTTTGGAGAGTAGTCAGCTCTCTCGAACTACACCAGGACAGGCCCTTCTCTTTCCAGGAGGTGAGCTGCATGGGGATGCCAGATCGGAACTTGGGGGCCGCTGCCCATGCAGGGTCACGCGGCTCGGTGATGTATGACTACCCCGATTGCCACCCCTTTATGGTTTCCACAAAGGAGCCCTCGAGCCATGTAATGTTCGGCATCTTGCCCACCATGGTGCCTCCGCACTCCGCCTGGCGGCCGCCCACAACCTTCGGCTTGACATTGAAGGTCTTCAGCCATAAGCCGAAGTGGGGCTTGATGCGGAGGAAGGCCTCGCACACGACGATAAACACCGAGATGTTGAGGATGAAGTTCGGGGCAAGATCGTGGAAATCCAGGCCGTAGTAGAACATGAGCCCCAGACGAATGGGTGGAGAGGGAATCCCAGTCCGCGGAGGAAATGGGTAAGGAACACTACCCTCTCATGGGGCCCGGCGGTGGGGATGAGCTGCCCCTCATCTGGGAGCCGGTGCGCGATGTCGTCGGGCAGGTATCCGGCTCTCCTCAGCTTCTTGATGTCTCCCTCCATGAAGGAGGAGACCATCCACCTGCCTCCCGCTCCGGACATGGTTGGGGAAGGTTGAGGTGGGAAGTGCGGACTTGGGCGCTAGAGCTCGAGTGTGCAAAACGGATGAGCAAAGGAGGAAGAAGGCGTGGATGAAAAGGTGAATCCTTATCCCTTTATATGGGCGGACGAAACTAAGCGTCCCCACTAGCCTGGTAAAACTCGCATATCCCCCAAGCGCTGTAATTGATGGCGCGGTTGGGTTACCCACACCCGTATTGATGAGAATCCCGTGATAAGGGGACACGATCTCGCTTCGACAAGATGTGTCAAAAAACTGCCCCGCGTTATGTGCGGGGCTTGTTAAAGGAAACGGTTCGAATAATCACCGGGCTGTGACATAATGTCGTGTTGCCAAAACAAATCAGCAAATTGGATTTGTGGAAATATTATTCTCTCTACGGTGGTATGTGGAACTTATTTTGCAGGGTCGCACACTATCCTTATATTCAAATTCTTCCGTGGTATATTTGGAGGAGGAACCCGCCTTGCAATGCCGAAGACAATACTGCGTGTCGGACTCATCGTCATTGAAGCCTGGTTCAGGGGCTATTGTGGGAGTCCTGGATTAGGGGGTGTCTGGACAGCCGGACTATCTCCATTGGCCGGACTGTTAGACTATGAAGATACAAGATTGAAGACTTCGTCTCGTGTCTGCATGGGACTCTACTTGGCGTGGAAGGCAAGCTAGGCAATACGGAAATGTGTATCTCCTCCTTTGTAACCGACCTTGTGTAACCCTAACCCTCTTTGGTGTCTATATAAACCAGAGGGTTTTTGTCCGTAGGACACAACAACTACAACATACAATCATACCATAGGCTAGCTTCTAGGGTTTAGCCTCTCCGATCTCGTGGTAGATCTACTCTTGTACTACCCATATCATCAATATTAATCAAGTAGGAACCTGGGTAAAACATCATGTCCCCTGCCTCCTATTACCATCCGCCTTAGACGCACGGTTCCGGACCCCCTACCCAAGATTCGCCGGTTTTGACACCGACAACGACGACGACGCTGTTTCTCCGTTCCGACCCAGCCATGTACATGAGCCCGGGCCGTACGTATGCGCGAATAGGCGTTCGAGACCCCGCCCGTATGTACACATATGTGGCCGTATTTTCTTTCTTGCACCCTAGTCGCTATACATACGTGTAAATGCTACGTGCGCACCTCTACTACGACACGTGCGCGCCTCTACATCGACCAGTATGTACGCACACATTCGCGACCAGAATGACAACGCTACGTACACTTCGACCAGGTGGGTCCCGACTGTCAGGCACTTCCTTGCCTGCGAAGATGTAGCTGGTCGGTCCCAGCAGTCAGGGGGCGAATCGTTTTTTTTGCCGGACGCACTTCCTTGCGTGCGAAGGTGTAGCTGGTGGGTCCCAGCAGTCAGGGGAAATGTTTTTTTCGCGAAATACAGTGGCTCGTCCGGTGGGTCCCAGCTGTCAGGTGGAGGAATAATTATTTTCCGCGTAATAAGGAGGCACTTCCTTACTGCGGCCGTGGACCCAGCTGTCAGCCTCTCCACGTACTGTCCACGTCCGATGGAAGTTGTTCCTTGACCATGTTGACCACGCCTCACCGAGAGCACCAGGGCGGTGGATGACGGCGAGGCCTAGGAAGGGGCGACACGGAGGAAGGGAAGACTCGGCAGTTGTTTCCCACGCGGAGGGGAGTATGACTATACGAGGGTTTAATTGTTCGTCTGCCGTCGCCGAAGAATAACAGCAGGTGTGGGTGAGTAGAGGGATGGCTAGGCCAGCGATGGGAGTACGGTCGGGCGGTGAGGCATGTGCGGAAGCATAGCCGGCCGCGAGGAGGAGGGAGCAGGCAGTCCTGCCGGCGCTTGTATGAGCGGCTAGAGAAGGAAGAGCAGAGATTGAAGAAGCACGACAGCCGTTGGATGGATATCCAACAGTCAGTGCTTGTGCGTCAACCTTTTTTTAGGAAAGCCTCAAATCTGTGGAAAATAGCATACATCCCATCTGCCATTATTTCTAATAATTTACAGCCCATTTGCTAATTCTTAAGGTTTTTTTGGAGCCCATATTCTTTTTGTTAGCATTACAACCCATATTGTGGCAACGATTAAAAAATTATACGAAATTTTGCATATTTTGGTGCGGTCTGAACTGTTTTTAATCCCAAAATTTCGACTCACATTCAAACTTATTTAAAAAATAAATGTATATCAATATAAAATCCAACAAATTCTCCATGCATAAATATTAATGTAATTTAGAATCTTGAAATGAAAAAAAAGATATTTGAAACTAATTGCCGGTTTGATGTGTTTTAAACATGTACAACCCATTTCTCATTACTGATAAGCCATTTTCTCGGCCAGCCAAATGAAAGCTCTCCTCGTCTTGAAAGGTTTGCAGCCCAACAGGCCTGACAAAGCGACTTACTTGGCAACTCACAAAAAAACTGGGCTATGGACGTGGACCCAGATGTCAGCCTCTCCACGTACAGCACTCTTCCGGTGGAAGTCGTTCCTTGACCACGTTGACCACGCCGCGCGGAGAGCACCATGGCGGTGGACGACGACGAGGCCTAGGAAGGGGACGACGCGGCAGTGGAAGCCCGCGTGGAGAGGACTACGAGGGTTCACTAGTTCGGCTGCGGTGTGAGGCTGCCGTCGCCGCAGGGCCTGGCCAGCGGTGGGAATAGTAGGGGCGGTGAGGCCTCTGCAGCAGCACAGCCGGCCACGGGAGGCAGGAGTATGCGGCACGACCGCCGCTGCTTTGGGCGGCTGGAGCAAGAAGACCAGAGGTTGAAGAAGCACTACAGCCGTTGGATGGACATCGTACGGTCACTGGAGCTAGAATCGTTCATATTGACTAAGTTGACAAAGCCCTTCGTCCCCGTCAACTTAGTAGGCCCACAACTCAGCCTCCCAGTAAGGTGGGTCCTAGCTATCCAAGGGAGTATCCTTTTTTTTGTGCGTAATAAGGAGGCATTTCCGATGGGTCCGAGCTGACAGCGGGGGGAACGTTTTTTTCACGAAATATGGTGGCTCGTTCGGTGGGTCCTAGCAGTCAGAGGGAAACGATTTTTTTCGCAAAATACGGGTGGCCCGTCCGGTGGGTCCCCGCTGTCAGGTGGAGGAATAATTATTTTTCGTGTAATAAGGAGGCACTTCCTTGCGGCTGCCATGGACCCAGCTGTCAGCCTCTCCATGTACAGTACACTTCCCATGGAAGTCGGTCGTTGACCACGTTGACCACGCCGCGCCGAGAGCACCAGGGCGGTGGATGATAGCGAGGACTAGGAAGGGGATGACTCGGAGCCGGGGAAGACGCAGCAGTGGATGCCCACGCGAAGAGGAGTACGAGGGTTCACTGGTTCGGCTGCGGTGTGAGGCTGTTGTCGCCGCAGAATAACAGGGGGTGTGGGTGAGTAGCAGGGGGCGGTAAGGCCTCCGCGGCATCACAGCCGGCCACGGGAGGCAGGAACACGCGGCACGACCGGCGCTGGTTTGGGCGGCTGGAGCAAGAAGACCAGAGGTTGAAGAAGCATTACGGCCGTTGGATGAACATCGTACGGTAACAGGAGCTAGAATCGTTCATATTGATGAAGTTGACAAAGCCCTCCGTCCCCATCAACTTGGTAGGCCCACAAGTCAGCCTCCCACTATGCTGGGTTCCAGCTGGCAGGGGGAATATTCATTTTTTTGTGCGTAATAAGGAGGCACTTCCTTGCGTGCGAAGATAGCTGGTGGTTCCGACATGTCAGCGGGGGGCACTTTATTTCACGAAATACAGAGGCCCTTCCGGTGGGTCCCAGATGTCAGGTGGAGGAATCATTATTTTGCGCGTAATAAGGAGGCATTTCCTTGTGTGCAGCCATGGACCCAACTGTCAGCCTCTCCACGCACAGTCTACTTTCGATGGTGTCATTCATTGACCACGTTGACCACGCCGCGCCGAGCCCATCCAAGGTGGTGGACGACGGCGAGGCCCCGGACAGCAACGAGCCAGAGATGGGAAGACACGGGAGTAGAGTCGCAGACAGACAGGTGTACAAGGGTTAACTGGTTCTAGTGTGGTGTGGTTCGGCAGTCGGTGGAGAAGAACATGAGGTGTGGAGGGGTGGAGGGATGGCCTGGCCAACGGTGGAGTAGCGCTTCATAGCGAAGCGTGCTAAGCAGAGCTGCTAGCAGCAGGAGGCGGGAGGTGGTCCCGGCGGCGCTGGAGGAAGAAGACGAGAGATTGAAGATGGATGCCGGTCGTTGGATGTAAATCCAACGGCTAACATCTCAGAATCATTTGTTGGCTAAATTGACAATGACTTGCATTGGCTTCGACCTATTGGCCCACATTTCAGCCTCCAAAAATGTGGCACATATTCAACCCATTTTTTCAGAATTTACAGTCTTTTTTTGCGCGGTAGAATTTATAGTCAATTTGATCCTTTTTTTGAATTACATCCATTAGCTGGGCTGGGTGAACAAATAATGTAGCATCCATGCGGCCCATTTATTTTATTTCCTAAAAAATTATAGGCCATTTGCACTTTCTCGAAATACACGATTTTGCTGGGCTGATTCTAATTATAATGTTGGGTTGGGCCAGCAATGTTATCAAAAAATAAAAAGGGGCTGAGCATTTTGTTATAAATATATTTAAATAATAAGTAATATTATTACATTCGTCCTTAACTTACCAAGCTTTTGTACACAATCGCTAGGATTTTCGTGCCAAAACAATCCAGGATTTTATTTGTTAAGAAATTATTTTTATAAGTTAATAAGATGTGGGATATTGTTTTCTTACATATGTAAGTATCTGTTAAATATATGATGACAATAAAAATAATATATAATAACATATAAAATAATTTTTTTAGAAAAACAGGGAGCATCTCCCCGGTTCCATTGCTGAGAATGAAACCACAACATATTCTGATACAACAGCTCAAAGAGCAGTTCGAAAGCAAAGGTAGAAAAGCTACAAACTAGGGGGGTGGATGAACAAGTTCTTTCAATAACACAAATCACCCGAGCGGTGCCAAAGGCGGAGCGGATAGAGCACTCAAATGACACAAGGAGGGTCCAGCGAAGCCTTCATGGTCTTCAGCCGAGGGGCCGTGTCAGCCTGCGGCGACCAGTAAGCAAGCGGAGACACCGGGCTGGAAGGCGTAGCATGGTGGATGTCCCTCTTTCTCGGCGCCAGGTGCCCATCGTCTTCATCATAAATCTTGAGACGAGCCTACGGGTCCAGCCCCAGAGCAGGTCGAGCCTTGTTTAACCACAAGTGATAGCCAATGGTTTCTGGAGGGATCTTGTTAGGGTTTCCACGAAGCTCGTCAACTTGTCCTTGTCCGATCCGGAGGAGAAAATCGCCCAGTTCCTCACCATGTTCCTGATCAACCTCAAGACCCACGGAATGGAAATCCAGGAGGTGTTACTGAAAATCATAGCATTTCTATATTTCCAGAGGCACCAAAGGACAGCTGAGCTAACATCGTTTAAAACTGAGCACTTTTTGGTAGCAATCCAGAATCTGGTGACAGATTCGAAGGATGAGCCAATCTGACTAGAGAAATATTCCTCAATGTGGGCCCAGAGATGTTTAGCAACTATACATTCAAAAAATAGGCGAGGACAAGACTCTTGTTCCAAGCAGTAAACACAATCAAGGGGTTTGATGATGTGTCTCTTCCTAAGGTTATCCCTAGTCATCAATTTGTTTTTGGAGAGAAGCCAGAGAAATACATGAATTTTAGGGGGAACTCTCAATTTCCAGACAGCAGGGATAAACACGGGTTGAACCCCTCTAAAGTTGATAACATGATAGAGGGAGCTGGAGGAATACTTCCCCTTATTGTCCAGCTGCCAAATCATGGCATCCGGCTCAGCAGTAAAGGTAATGCTTTTGGAAATTTTCTCCAACTGGAACCATTGTTCCATGAGACTATCACTAAAGTTCCTTCTAAAAGACAGTTTTACGCATTGACCGTCCCAAACTTCATTGACACTTTTGTTAAGCTCATTGCGGACAGAGTAAATAGGCCAAAATTGGACTGCTAGGGGGGATGTGTCAAACCAAGTATCTTCCCAGAACCTGGTTCTGCTCCCATCCCCTATGTTCGATCTGTAGCCAAATTTCACAGCATGCATAATAGATTTTAATACTTTCCAGAATCTAGAGGTCTTAGGGTTGGAGGAAGGGACAAAAATATTAGGTTTATTTCCTAGGTATTTATGGGCAATAAGAAGCTTCCAGGGTTTCAGGTCTTCCTCATAGAATCTTTTAATCCAAGACCCTAGAAGACAGATGTTAATTTCTTGGAGGTTAGGTATGCCTAGGCCTCCAAAATCTTTTTTCATAGAGACTAGGGCCCAATTAGCAAGGTGTAGCTTCCTATTTCCCTCAAAATCATTCCACAAGCAATGAGACATCTGAGAATTAATGAGGTTCACTGCCCATTTAGGGAACTTGAAGAAGGAGAGGAGATACACTGGAATGCTAGCCAAACAAGCTTGTATGAGGATCAATCTACCTCTGTAAGAGATAAGTTTGCCCCTCCACCCAGCAATCCTTTTAATGATTTTTTCCAGAAGGGTTGGATATCCTCTCTCCTCAGTTTATCATAGTGGAGAGGGATACCTAGGTACTTAATGGGGAAGTTACCTTTATTACAGACTAGAATAGAGAGGAAGTCAGCTAACTCCTGATCATCCATGTTGATAGGGATGAGTTCACTTTTAGAGTAGTTGATTCTCATGCCTGAGACTTGTTCAAACCAGGTTAGAACAATTTTCAGATTGCTAGCATGTGTGGAGTCATTGTCTAAGAAAAGGATGGTATCATCTGCATATTGAAGGCAGATGATGCCACTAGGGCAGGCCTCAGGAAAGAGCCCTGCAATCAGACTATGATCAGTAGCTTTGCTCAGCATTTTAGTAAGAACGTCCACTACTAAATTACACAAAAGCGGGGAGATGGGGTCACCTTGCCTAAGGCCTTTACCAGCAAGGAAAAAATCACTTTCACAGTTATTTAACTTGACCCCAACAGAACCCCCATGAGTAAGTTGCTAGATCTAACTCTCCTCTATGAAAGGCCTGGAAAAGATCTAAGAGATCATTTTTCACCAAGTCCCAAAAATGCTGGTAAAACAAGAAGGGAATCCCATCAGGACTAGGAGCCCCATCAGGATAAGAGCTAAAAATGGCTTCCTTCACCTCTGTCTCTGAAAAAGGGGCTTCTAGCAGCTCATTTTCAGCAGGAGAGACTTTTTCAGAAGCAGAGAAAACATTGTTTTGTAGAGAGAACCCAGAAGGGTTTTCTTTCTTAAACAAGTCTTTGTAGAAGTCACTATCCACTTTCAGCATCTCATCTACCTCAGTAACAGGGCCATTAAGGCCATCAAGGGAGTGAATGAGGGTTTTCCTCCTCCTCTGGTTAGCTACTGCATGGAAGTAAGCAGTATTTCTATCACCCTGAGGGTTTTCCTCCTCCTCTGGTTAGCTACTGCATGGAAGTAAGCAGTATTTCTATCACCCTCCTTAATGTTCCTATCTCCAGACCTTTGTTTGGCTTTGATTTCTTCTTGAAGCCAAATTTTCTTGAGCTCTCCATGGACAAAGTTTAATCTATTAGTCTCAGCCTCAGAGAGGTCAGTGGTTTCTGCTTAATATCTAGAGAATCAAACTCGAGGAGGAGAAGCCTTTTGTATCTTCTAAGATTAGCTTCCTCATTGGAGTTCCACCCTTTGGTAGTTCTTCTAAATCTCCTGATTTTGATCTGTCAATTTTCTAGGGGGTAGCTGCGCCCAGTAGGCTCATTCCAGATTTTCCTGACTAGCTCAGTTAAATCTTCTCTAAGAAACCAACACTTTTCAAATTTAAAACTATTGCTCTTTGGAGTTTGGTTAAGACCAGAGTCCCAGAGCAAAGGAGTGTGGTCACTACCACATCTGGGTAGAGCTCTACAACTAGAATGGGGAAAGAAACTATCTAATTCTGTGTCATAGAAAATTCTGTCAATGGTGGACATAATCTTGGAGCAGCACTTCCAACATATCTAGCAGAACTGTGGGTTTTCCTTCTGACAGGGCAATTCTCAACTTTATGGGTAACCATTTTGCAGATAAAACAACTCTTGGGCTTGACACATTTATCCAAATGATGCCCTGGTTCCCCACAGTTGTAGAAGATCACCTCAGAGTAAGCAATAAGGCCCGAAGTAGGGGCAGGAGCAGTTTTCTGGATGTCCTATCTCTTCTTTTGCTGATTCTTGCCTTGAGATTCCCACTGAATTGAGAGTCAGAACCACCAGCAGATTGATCCTGGGCAATTACAGGAGCCTGCCCAGATTGTGCCCCCATTTGGGGCGGAGGTGGGCCGTACCACTGCCCAACCGGCGCTCCCCCCATTGTGATAGGGGAAATTCATCGAAGTTTCTGGTTCCTTCTCATCCTCTAGCCAAATGTTGTCTCTCAGAAAGCAGAAATAACCACCAGACAGCTCAATTGAATCAGATTGCAAGCCTAATTTCAATCTTCTGCAGGTTTGGGGGAGAGGTAAGGTAGGGGATCCACCTGCTCCGGCTCTGGTGGCGTGCTGGTGGGCAGGAGTCCAGTCAAGCATTCCCATCTCGCAGCACGGCATGGATCTCCTGAATTCACTTCTCCTTTCGCCCATCGAACGAACACAATCGGCGGCTCACTTGGGTGGGGCATCCTGTGCTTCTCCGAGAAATCTCCTTCGAAGTAGATCCGCAGGGCTAGATTTAGCAGCTCCGAGCACACCTGCTCGACTGAGAGAACGGATTCGGTCCCTCCTCGGCTTCCTCCCTCGCAGCTTCCTCCTCTTCTTCCCTCCATTCATCGCGGATCCGCATCACCCGCTCCCTCCATCTTCTCCCTCGAGTCTCCCGCAGCACCGCCGGCGCGACGGAGTCGAGCGACTGGAGCATCCGCGGGAAGGCTTTGTAGACATGTGGGAGATGCATCTTGTACATCTGCCTGTCTTCCAGCCATTCCCCCGTGGATATGGCCGGCGACTCCATGGGGCACGTGAGCGCACTTGCTTAGGGGGGCAGGCGCGCCCAGAGTCAGGAGGTGGGGGGTGGCGGCGAGATCTATTTGCCAATTACTCCCTCCTTTTTGGTTTATAGGGCTCAATTCAAAAATCTCACCAACCAAGGTAGATGATGAATGGTGGAATACTTTTTGTAGTTTGCAAAAGCACCTAATTAATGCACTTGTTTTCCTCAAAAAATTATGTTTATCAATGCATAAATTGCAATGCATGCATGCATAAAGTACATGCATTGGTCAATTTTCTCTTAATACTTGCATGCAATGATTTAATGCACCTTGGAATCTGAACATGTGATGGAAAACAACCAAATTGAGCCTTATAAAATGGAAAAACTAAAATTTTGAGATAAGCCCTATAAACCAAAAAGGAGGGAGTATGTGAACTAAACAGTCAACATATAAAATAATTTAAATATATGTAATATAGTTAGAAGGGAAACATAAGTTGGACCTGGCGTTCCTATTCTTATATAGAAAAATAGAATAGATCTCTGCGTTTTCTTCAAAAAAATACATAAATTGGTCTGCCAAAAATAAAACCTCGGATGGGAGGTCCATAGGCCGGTCGATACATGACGGCCCTAAGAAAATACAAACATGCCTATGGACCTCCCATCCGAGGTCGTGGGCTACGCATGTTAAAAATGAAAGACTAGACGGGGCAGCCCAAAACCACGTCCAACACTTGCCAAAACTTCGTCCCTCGTTTTCTCTGTGTTTCGCACACTCGACATTGTGTGGGCATTTTGAATGTGCATCATATGAAAATGTGCTATGCATGAATGTTGATCAACATGATGTTAACTGGTTGGTAGTTCCATTTTCGACCATGAATTAAACATCCAACATGATGGTAAACCCTGTTTGAAAAGGCCGTGTTAATATAAATGCTCTGCCTCTGAAAGTTGCAGTTTCTTATCTGAAACTGAACTTGTAGTTTCTTATCTGAAACTGAAACTTGCGGTTTCTTCTCTGAGAATCACATTGTCTGCACTTTTATACTCCTATGAAACTACATTTTTTAAGTGCTAAAAATAGATCTCTAGAATTCATAAAATACTTTATATGCTCAATACTGCAAATCTGAAATTCAAAAGACATTGATATCTAAAAGAACTCTCAAAATACACAACACAAAACACAATTCACAACCTGCAAATACTGACAACCCTAAGCTCCTCCTGACAATTCACAACCTGCCCGACTATTGGGCTGGGGGGCAGCCCCCTCCTATTCCTCGGCGGCAGACAGCTGCCCCGTGAGACGATATGAACGGCGAGGGAGACGATGGCGGGGAAGCGTCGTCGGGCCAACTGCTTTTCTCCTCTTACAGTTGGGTTCGGTCGACGAAGACTTCACCGGCTCGCTCTGGTAGGACACCCTCACAAACGGCACCTTGTAGATGCTAGATCCTTCAATCTCTGGTGGATGCTCCATCTGGGATCGATACTCCCACCACCGCTCCCTCACGATCGGATTTGGTGAATTTGTTTGCTCCATGGCCCAGAGGAGCAACTCTATGTACTCCGGCACGACTCCCTCTGGGAGTATCGCCGCCTTTTCGCTCTGTTGCATATATTTGGCTATGGATGTCGCCGTCGCCGCTAGTTGGTCCTTGTTGTCAAACCAAGACTGTATCTCCAACATCCTAGCTAGCTTCACAGGGTCGCCGTCTGTGATCCTCACGTATCGGTTGTACTCCTCCATCGATCTACTTCTCCACAGCACCTTCACTCGCCGGCGGTGGTTTTTGAATGGAAGAGGAGAGGAGCAGCGCTGGTTTTGGATTAGAACGGGAGAGGAGCGACGCTGGTTTTGGGCTGGAACAGGAGAGGAGGGGCGGTGGTTTTGAAATGGAAGAGGAGAGGAGCGGCGCTGCATTTAGATTGGAACAGGAGAGGAGCGGCGGTGGTTTAAGTGGAGAAGAGCGGAAGAGCGGCGCTGGTCTTGGAAGTATTTTTTGTTGTTTCGCGTATTTTGGGTCAAAGTTTGACCACGTACTGTATTTGACAAGCAAAATGTGAATGCATGTCACCAAAAATTGTATCGTTTGGTTCGTATCTAAATGTACTTTCAAATTATACCCCCTCCATTTTTGTATACAAGGCCACAAACTCATATTACAGGTACCAAGGTAAAAATCAATGCTATGTTTAAGTCAATGTTGCAAGCTAGCTTGTCACCTTGATCGTCATGTTAATTAATGTGGTTTTTCTCTCCCAAGCATAACAAGCCAACCCTCTTACTCCTCATTGGTTGATTAATGTTGGGAATGCAAGCTAACCTTCTCACTCCCGCATGCACACAAGGGATATTAATGTACTCGGGTGCTAGTACGAGGCAAACGCCATCAATTTTGCCTTGATTAATGTTAGTGGCCTTGTATAGCTGCAAATTGTAATTTTGATAGCGGCCTTGTATACAACGTATAACATATATTTTATGTGCGAAAATCATGGTCAATTATGATCCAGAATAAAAGGGAGACTAGTTAATGTGGGGTCGCTTTCTTAATTGAAGGGTAAATTGATTTTGATTTTGATCCAGTCAGAGCGCGCCGGCCCTCTCGTCCAATCCTAAATCACTGCCGCATGCTCCTCTCCCTCTTCTCCATTGCAAAACCACCTCCTCTCCTCTCCATCATCTCCATTCCAAAACCACCGTCTCGCCTCTCCCTCTTCTCTATTGCAAGACCGCCGTCTCTCCTCCGTTTTCTAGACGCTTTGCTCCATGGCGCAGGCGCAATCCATGGATACAAAATTAGTATACTGTATACTATTTAAAAGTCGAGGGAGGGGCTTTTCCAGCGCGGTAGGCGGCAGGGCAGTTCCGCCTAGTCGGTTCGACAGAGGCGCGAGAAGACGAGGGAGTAGGCTGCTGCAAACGTAGGGTTGTGTGATGGCTATGTGATTTGACAGCGAGTTACTGCTGGACAGGTGGGGCCCCGTGATTTGACTTGCCATTATCATTTTAACTGCGGCGCTACAACCGGCGTGAGTCTCCCAGATTCCTAACCACCTCCATACAGGTGCCTCTCCTAATGCTCCACCATGTAGTAGAGGCTGGCTCTTGCATGAGAGCCCACTTCTCCACTTTTTCCTTGCCTCTCTTTCCTCCACATATGCAAAAATGCCATGTAAAGTGCACTATTGTGCTTACTTTTACTTGCTCCTATAGGTGCTTAAGCTTGCCACATAGGCATAAAGTCTGATGTGGCAAGTTAATCAAGAAGAGAGAGACTAGTTTGGTGACCCAAGGAAGAAACGGTGCTAAGTGTGTGTACCTAGGTAAAAAGACAATTTTGAGTCTATAGCTAATTAAATGAAGCAAACTTAGCAACACCATCTCATTGGAAGATATCACTCCTTGGCAAATGCAATAAATACACACGCTTAGCACCATTTCTTCCTTGAGTACGAAGAAAGAGATAAAGAGGAGTAAAAAAATACACTTATAGCCAACCTTGTTGTAGTATGAGTGACTAAGTGATGACTATGTATGACATACCAACATCAGATAGCCTAACGCACCATGTTAAATCTCCAAGGGCGCGACCGCGCGAGCGACACGACGGTCGTGGTAGGCGCGACCATGATACGGGCTGCTGGTAGCCCTTGGATCTGAGATCAAACGGTCGCATGCTAAGTTGCTGAAAATTTGCAGAATAACCCTCCAGGATAGGATATTCACCCATAGGTCTAGAATCACGCCATGCAACCGTTCGATCTCAGATCCAAGGGCTCTCGGAAGCCCGTATCATGGGAGAATGGAAAGCCACTACCCTGCGGTTCACACGCTGGCAGTTCGCTCCTACTCGTCCCCGCACGTCCTTCAATACTACGACGGTTCGCTCCTAGTCGTCCCGTCCATTCACATTACGACAGTTCCACTAATCCTAACCCTCCTCCCAAATCCATGGCGTCCCAAATCTCCATGATCGGCAGCGAGTACAAGGTTAGAAGTATCACCGGCAATGAGTTCGACATCATCTACACCAGTTCTTCCGCGACGGTGAAAGGATGCCTTTCTCGCTTCAGCCGCATGTTCGAAAACTCAGATGATGAGTGGGTCGCTGGGCTAGATGTTGAGTACACCACAGTCCTGGGATGAAAGAAGGATCTAAAGGACGAAGAGAGGAAGAAGCCCGCCGTGATCCAGGTTTGCGTACATAACGTTTGCTTGGTCTACCACATATGCCATGCCGACGTTGACTGCCAGGATTTTAAGAACTTCCTCAAGGACAAAACAGTGAAATTCGTTACTGTAGACTTTGGTAACGACAAAGAAGTCCTGTGTCGGATAGGCCTCGTTGTAGGCAACACCTTCGACCTCTAGAAGAATCGGCTGGTGTCCTCTTGTTAGCCTTCACTGCTGACCCTGGCAGGAGCCATGGTTCATCCTTCGTACGGTAAACTAGAGAAACCTCATTACACATTTCATCGTCATGCATGGTAGCGGAATGTAGTAGATATAGACCACATCCACTACGCTGCAATGGATGGCTACCTTTGCTACAATATCTACAAGGGTTGGATGAAGAGCAACAGCCAAGTGTGCGGTTCAAGCAAACAAGTATCGGCCAAGAGGAAGAGGGACAAGGACGAAGTCGAGGACGTGGACGAGGTCTCCGAGTAAGGTGGTAGTGTCGTTGCTCATGGTGGTTCTAATGCAGTGTCTACCGGAATAGTTGCAAAGTTTAACTTCGGGTGTGCTTAATTTAATTTGAGGGGAGTGTTGTGCTGAGCCCACAGCACAACTATGTTATGTTTCTTCTTGTTACTTTAACTCTTCAGTACGTACATACTAGTATTTCTTACATTTCATCTTTTAGTTGGTATAGTACTACCACTCGTTTCTTCACATTATATACGTACAATATATATGGCCAACATCATATAGCCAGCAATTTAGTTGTCAAAGAATTTCAGGGTGCTTAGTTTTGTCAAAGAATTCCAGGATGCTTAGAGGGTGCTTGGATCCAAGGGACTTATTTTAGTTTGACTAAAAATAGTCTCTTTAAGAGGATAAAGTTCCAAGCACCCCTGACTAAAGAGGGGCTAAAACTAGTCTTGAGACTAAAGTTTTTTAGTCAGGGGTACCCCTACTAAAATGTGGATTAGTCCTCTCTCTACTCATTTAACTCCTCTCCTTTAACACAGGCGAGTTCTGGATTGGAGGGTTTGGAGGATAATAAATGCCCATTAACTTGATTTTAGCGTTTTAGTATTTGGATCCAAGCATGGGTGAGGCTAGCATGTTTTAGTCCCACTAATTTTAGTCATGGGACTAAAACGTATCCAAGCACCCTCTTAGTTTTATTTTAGGGGTTGGTTGTGCTGGACACCATTATTGTGACTAGCCTTTTTAATAGTACTATATGCATAATTTGGCAACGAGCGCTCTCTATATGTACCACCTTTTTTCAATTTCAAGTTTTGCTCCATGGCACAATCCATTGATACTACTGCTGTACAAAAGTATACATTTTTTAAAAGGCTAGAGGGCGGGGCAGTCTAGCTTGGTCAGTTTCACGAGAGGCGAGGGCCTTTGTGATTTGACGGCTCATTACTGCTGGAAGGCGGGGCCTTGTGATTTGACTACTCGTATAAATGCGCCGACGACCTGATCGAGGAGGAGCAAAGAACCGTGTGGTATACTCAAGTTTTCCACTGGAGTAGTACTGCGACGGAGGAGCACGAAACACGGCAGCCCAGTGCCATATGGCGATAAAAACGATCTAATTTGCTAGTCATCTCATTGTTAGCATTGTTCTATTCATTCCCTCAAAAAAACATTATTCTATTCTTGCCTCACAGAGAACGTGCCACGTGCAGCGAAACACCCGAAGAAAAAGATGAAACACAGGAGCAAAAGAAGAAGGAAGATTATCACCCCAAATGATCTAATTCGCCGTGGAGTCGTAACTGCTTCTTCATCACCTCCACGACCTCCATCTCCTTGCGCGTCTCCTCAGATATCTTCATCATTGTGTCCATGAAGTAGCATTTCTCGACGCGAGCCTTCATCATCTATTCCACGTCCATATTACGTACCTTGACAGCAGCCAGGTGCTCCATGCGGAGCTTCGCCAACTCTTCCTTCTGTTCCGTGGTGAGGGCCTGCAGCATCTTCATCGAGGAACTACTATTCTCATGCAGCTTCTTCCATCCGGCGTTCTTCTCCATCAACAGGTCGATCTTGTGGCAGAGCTTCGCATTGTCCTCCCGAAGTTGCAGGATTTCGCCGGTCGCCTTCTTCTCCGAGGAAATGCTCTTCTTCAGCAGCATCACCAAGCCGGCGGTCAACTCCCCCTGCTGATTGAGCTCAGCGGCCATGTCGTCGAGGCTCTCCTTCAGCAACTCCATCAAGCCTCGGATGAACTCCTTCTGCTTATTGAGCTGATCGGGCATGCCGTCGAGGGATAACGACTCCAGCTCCGCCGGCTCGGCATGTTCGCCTCCGCGGCTAGGGTGCTCCTGGGAGCCATCGCCTGCCCGTGAGAGATCTTTCGAGGTCTCTGATATGTCTCCAACGTATCTATAATTTTTGATTGCTCCATGCTATGTTATCTACTGTTTTGGACTATATTGGGCTTTATTTTCCACTTTTATATTATTTTTGGGACTAACCTATTAACTAGAGGCCCAGCCCAGAATTGTTGTTTTTTTGCCTATTCTAGTGTTCCAGATAAATGGAATATCAAACGGAGTCCAAACGGAATAAAATCTTCCGGAACGTGATTTTCTCACCGAACGTGATCGAGGAGACTTGGACCCTACTCCAAGGAACAAAAGAGGCGGTCACGAGGGTGGGGGGCACGCCCCCTGCCTCGTGGGCCCCTCGTTGCTCCTCCGACGTACTTCTTCCTCCTATATATACCCACGTACCCCCAAACTATCAGAACAAGAGCAAAAAACCTAATTCCACCGCCGCAACTTTCTATATCCACGAGAACCCTTCTTGGGGCCTGTTCCGGAGCTCCGCCGGAAGAGGGCCGTCATCACGGAGGGCTTCTACATCATCATAGCCTCTCCGATGAAGTGTGAGTAGTTTATCTCAGACCTACGGGTCCATAGTTAGTAGCTAGCTTCTTCTCTCTCTTTGAATCTCAATACAAAGTTCTCCCCCTCTCTTGTGGAGATCTATTCGATGTAATCTTCTTTTTGCGGTGTGTTTGTTGAGACCGATGAATTGTGGGTTTATGATCAAGTCTATCTATGAATAATATTTGAATCTTCTCTGAATTCTTTTACGCATGATTGGTTATCTTTGCAAGTCTGTTCGAATTATCCATTTGGTTTGGCCAACTAGATTGGTAGTTCTTGCCATGGGAGAAGTGCTTAGCTTTGGGTTCGATCTTGCGGTGTCCTTACCCAGTGACAGAAGGGGCAGCAAGGCACATATTGTACCGTTGCCATCGAGGATAACAAGATGGGGTTTATTTCATATTGCATGAATATATCTCTCTACATCATCTCATCTTGCTTAAGGCGTTACTCTGTTTTTAACTTAATACTCTAGATGCATGATGGATAGCGATCGATGAGTGGAGTAATAGTAGTAGATGCATAATCGTTTCGATCTACTTGTCACGGACAAGATGCCTATATACATGATCATGCCTAGATATTCTCATAACTATGCTCAATTCTGTCAATTGCTCAACAGTAATTTGTTCACCCACCATAGAATACTTATGCTCTTGGGAGAAGCCACTAGTGAAACCTATGGCCCCCGGGTCTATTCTCATCATATCAATCTCCATTACTTTAATCTTGCTTTGCTTTTTTACTTTGCCTTTACTTTTTACTTTGCATCTTTATACCAAAAATACCAAAAATATTATATCTATCAGATCTCACTCTCGTAAGTGACCATGAAGGGCTTGACAACCCCTAATCACGTTGGTTGCGAGTAGCTATCGCTTTGTGCAGGTACGAGGGACTTGAGCGTGGGCTCCTACTGGATTGATACCTTGGTTCTCAAAGGCTGAGGAAAATACTTACGCTACTCTGCTACATCATCCCTTCCTCTTTGGGGAAAACCAACGCAAGCTCAAGACGTAGCAAGAAGGATTTATGGCGCCGTTGCCGGGGAGTCTACGCAAAAAGTCAACATACCAAGTACCCATCACAATCCCTATCTCTCGCATTACATTATTTGCCATTTGCCTCTCGTTTTCCTCTCCCCCCCAATTCACCCTTGTCATTTTATTTGCCCTCTCTCTCCCTTTCCTCCCTCTCTATTTGCCTCTTTTGCCCGTTCGCTCTTGTTTGCTCGTCGTCATGACTAGTCTCATATCTTCTCTGTTGTCTCCCGAGAGTGAAGTTCTAAATTTTAAACAAAGGGAGGGAGAAAATCTAAAAGATGGTTGGTATAGAATTTGCAGTGCTCAAAATAGATCTATCAGGAAGCAATCTACCTTAGTTCTTCTCCGCAATTTTTATGTAGGTGTTAACCCTTGGTATAGATATATCCTCGATACCATTACCGGAGGGAATTTCTTGGGTAGCCATACTTTTGATTCTTATAATGCTATGCTAAATTTATTTGGCTCACCACCTCTTTTGGTTAATGGAACCACGTTAACTTTGGAGCATGTTATGCAAAGACTTGAAATTATCAAAAATAAAGTTGCTACTGTTGAATCAATTGAAAATCTAGATAAAAAGATCCACAATCAAATTACTCAATATGGATCTAAGGTAGGAATGACTTTGAAAAATATTAAGGAAAAAGAACCCATAGTTAATGAGAGAATGAACTTAGATTCTACGAGAATTGATAAACTTGAGGGTATCATTACAAATTTGGGAACCGCTTTTTCTTCCATAAAGAATACTCCAAGTACTCCTACTAAAATTTCCAAGCTTATGTACATTCCTAAAAATAAGGGTGAATCATCTAGTAAGGAAACTACGAATCTTAAATCTATAAGTGTTCATCCCAATCTTTTTGCTATCATTAAGGAACCATTTATTACAAATGAATTTTTTGATCTTGTGCCTAAAAGTTTGATAATTAATAAAAACAAATAAATTCCTAAAGATGGTAGATGCCTAATTGAAGAATTGCCTACCAAATATGGCAATACCTAGATCTATCCTCGCTTTTATGCCTAGCTAGGGGCGTTAAACGATAGCGCTTGTTGGGAGGCAACCCAATTTTATTTTTATTCCTTTCCTTTTGCTCCTGTTTAGTAATAAATAAATTATTTAGCCTCTGTTTTGGTTGTGTTTTTTGTGTTTAATTAGTGTTTGTGCCAAGTAGAACCGTTGGGAAGACTTGGGGAAAGTCTTGTTGAACTTGCTGTAAAAAACAGAAACTTTAGCGCTCACGAGATCTGCTGTCATTTTTATTTGAAGAGTGATATTTAGTTAATTATTTTTTTCAGATGATTAATAGATAAATGCCTCACGTCCAGAAATTTATTTTAGAACTTTTGGAGTTCCATACCTTGCGCTAGCTACAGATTACTACAGACTGTTCTGTTTTTGACAGATTCTGTTTTTCATGTGTTGTTTGCTTATTTTGATGAATCTATGGCTAGTAAAATAGTTTATAATCCATAGAGAAGTTGGAATACAGTAGGTTTAACACCAACATAAATAAATAATGAGTTCATTATAGTACCATGAAGTGGTATTTTGTTTTCTTTCGCTAACGGATCTCACGAGTTTTCTATTTTGAGTTTTGTGTTGTGAAGTTTTCAAGTTTTGGGTGAATTCTTTTGATGGATCATGGAACAAGGAGTTGCAACAGCCTAAGCTTGGGGATGCCCATGGTACCCCCAAGATAATCCAAGGACACCAAGAAGTCAAAGCTTGGGGATGCCCCGGAAGGCATCCCCTCTTTCGTCCACTTCCATCGGTAATTTACTTGGAACTATTTTTTATTCACCAACATGATATGTGTTTTTCTTGGAGCATCTTGTATTATTTCTGTCTTTGTGTCTTAGTATGACACAATAATCCTTGCTGTACACACCTTTTGAGAGAGCCATACATGAATTAAAATTTGATAGAATACTCTATGTGCTTCACTTATATCTTTTGAGCTAAGTAGTTTTGCTCTATGTGCTTCACTTATATATTTTGAGCGTTATAATTTTGCTCTATGTGCTTCACTTAGATCTTTAAGAGCACGGTGGTGGATTCGTTTTAAAGAAACTGTTGATCTCTCATGCTTAACTTAAATTATTTTGAGAGTCTCTTAATAGCATGGTAATTTGCTTAATAATAATATGCTTGGTATTCAAGATTTGTGAAACTTTCTTTTGAGTGTGTTGAATACTAAGAAAAGATTGAAGCATGATAATTGTTTTGAGATATGGAGGTGATAATATTAAAGTCATGCTAGTTGAGTAGTTGTGAATTTAAAGAATACTTGTGTTAAAGTTTGTGATTCCCGTAGCATGCACGTATGGTGAACCGTTATGTGATGAAGTCGGAGCATGATTTATTTATTGATTGTCTTCCTTATGAGTGGCGGTCGGGGATGAGCGATGGTCTTTTCCTACCAATCTATCCCCCTAGGAGCATGCGCGTCATACTTTGCTTTGATAACTTCTAGATTTTTGCAATAAGTATATGAGTTCTTTATGACTAATATTGAGTCCATGGATTATATGCACTCTCACCCTCCCACCTTTGCTAGCCTCTCTAATACCGCGCACCTTTCGCCGCTATCATACACCTACCATATACCTTCCTCAAAATAGCCACCATACCTACCTATTATGGCATTTCCATAGCCATTCCGAGATATATTGCCATGCAACTTTCCACCGTTCCGTTCATGACACACTCCACCATTGTCATATTGCATATCCCGGTACACCGCCGGATGCATTCACATAGAGTCATATTTTGTTCTAAGTATCGAGTTGTAATTGTTGAGTTATAAGTAAAATAAAAGTGTGATGATCATCATTATTAGAGCATTGTCCCAGTGAGGAAAGAATGATGGAGACTATGATTCCCCCATAAGTCGGGATGAGACTCCGGACGAAAAATAAATAAAAAAAGGAGGCCAAAGAAGCCGAAAAAAATAAAAAGAGGCCATAAAAAAGAAAGAGAAAAGGCCCAAACAAAAAAAATGATGAGAGAAAAAGATAGAAGGGACAATGTTACTATCCTTTTACCACACTTGTGCTACAAAGTAGCACCATGATCTTCATAGTAGAGAGTCTCTCATGTTATCACTTTGATATATTAGTGGGAATTTTACATTATAGAAATTGGCTTGTATATTCCAATGCTGGGCTTCCTCAAAATTGCCCTAGGTCTTCATGAGCAAGCAAGTTGGATGCACACCCACTTAGTTTCTTTTTGAGCTTTCATATACTTATAGCTCTAGTGCATCCGTTGCATGGCAATCCCTACTCACTCACATTGATATCTATTTATGTGCATCTCCATAGCCCATTCATATGCCTAGTTGATGTGAGACCATCTTCTCCTTTTTGTATTCTCCACAACCACCATTCTATTCCACCTATAGTGCTATATCCATGGCTCACGCTCATGTATTGCGTGAAGATTGAAGAAGTTAGAGTATGAAGCAATTGCTTGGCTTGTCATCGGGGTTGCGCATGATTGAAATACTTTGTGTGGTGAAGATGGAGCATAGCCAGACTATATGATTTTGTAGGGATAACTTTCTTTGGCCATGTTATTTTGAGAAGACATAATTGCTTTATTAGTATGCTTGAAGTATTATTATTTTTATGTCAATATAAACTTTTGTCTTGAATCTTTCTAATCTGAATATTCATACCACAATTAAGAAGATTTACATTGAAATTATGCCAAGTAGCACTCCGCATCAAAAATTCTTTCTTTTTCTCATTTACCTACTCGAGGACGAGCAGGAATTAAGCTTGGGGGATGCCTGATACGTCTCCAACGTATCTATAATTTTTTATTGCTCCATGCTATATTATCTACTGTTTTGGACTATATTGGGCTTTATTTTCCACTTTTATATTATTTTTGGGACTAACCTATTAACCGAGGCCCAGCCCAGAATTACTGTTTTTTTACCTATTTCAGTGTTTCAGATAAACGGAATATCAAACGGAGTCCAAACGGAATAAAATCTTCGGGAACGTGATTTTCTCACCGGACGTGATCTAGGAGACTTGGACCCTGCTCCAAGGAACAAAAGAGGCAGTCACGACAGTGGGGGCGCCCCCCCTAGGGCGCGCCCCCTGGCTCGTGGGCCTCTCGTTGCTCCTCCGGCGTACTTCTTCCTCCTATATATACCCACGTACCCCCAAACTATCAAACAGGAGCAAAAAACCTAATGCCACCGCCGCAACTTTCTGTATCCATGAGATCCCATCTTGGGGCCTGTTCCAGAGCTCCGCCGGAAGAGGGCCGTCATCACGGAGGGCTTCTACATCATCATAGCCTCTCCGATGAAGTGTGAGTAGTTTACCTCAGACCTTCGGGTCCATAGTTAGTAGCTAGATGGCTTCTTCTCTCTCTTTGAATCTCAATACAAAGTTCTCCCCCTCTCTGTGGAGATCTATTCGATGTAATCTTATTTTTGCGGTGCGTTTGTTGAGACCGATGAATTGTGGGTTTATGATCAAGTCTATCTATGAATAATATTTGAATCTTCTCTGAATTCTTTTATGCATGATTGGTTATCTTTGCAAGTCTCTTCGAATTATCCGTTTGGTTTGGCCAACTAGATTGGTAGTTCTTGCCATGGGAGAAGTGCTTAGCTTTGGGTTCGATCTTGCGGTGTCCTTACCCAGTGACAGAAGGGGCAGCAAGGCACGTATTGTATCGTTGCCATCAAGGATAACAAGATGGGGTTTATTTCATATTGCATGAATTTATCTCTCTACATCATGTCATCTTGCTTAAGGCGTTACTCTGTTTTTAACTTAATACTCTAGATGCATGCTGGATAGCGGTCGATGAGTGGAGTAATAGTAGTAGATGCAGAATCGTTTCGATCTACTTGTCACGGACGTGATGCCTATATACATGATCATGCCTAGATATTCTCATAACTATGCTCAATTCTGTCAATTGCTCAACAGTAATTTGTTCACCCACCGTAGAATACTTATGCTCTTGAGAGAAGCCACTAGTGAAACCTATGGCCCCCGGGTCTATTCTCATCATATCAATCTCGATTACTTTAATCTTGCTTTGCTTTTTTACTTTGCCTTTACTTCTTACTTTGCATCTTTATACCAAAAATACCAAAAATATTATATCTATCAGATCTCACTCTCGTAAGTGACCGTGAAGGGCTTGACAACCCCTAATCGCGTTGGTTGCGAGTAGCTATCGCTTTGTGCAGGTACGAGGGACTTGAGCGTGGGCTCCTACTGGATTGATACCTTGGTTCTCAAAAACGAAGGGAAATACTTACGCTACTCTGCTGCATCATCCCTTCCTCTTCGGGGAAAACCAACACAAGCTCAAGACGTAGCAGTCTCTGCGTGGCGGCGAGCCCTCTTTTTTTTCCGCAGCCTTGGTTGCCGCTCCCTTATTACGAGTAGTTCTCAACCTAGAGCTCTGCTCACCGGCCATGGCAACGACGGACGAAGAAGTAGCACTTATGAGGAGGAAAGGTAGAGTCATTTTTGGTTAGGTAGTTCCCCTTTTTATAACCTAAGTACTAGCACTAGTACTAATACCTGCACAGTGGGAACACGTTCAGGTTTGGTACGTACTACTAGTAGGTGTGAGCAGGCTTTCGAATGTGATGGGAACAGGGTAAAGATTAATTGATGGTTTTGGTTTCGAGCCCCGAAACGGCTCCTGATGAGTTTAGCGGAACATAAATTTCAAGTAGCACACTGCTCAAATGCGTAAATATTATGTTACTGTCAAAAATTGGCACAAAATACGAAGGAGACCAATGGAAGTACTACTAGCAACCCACGATTTAACTACTCGCATGCACGCAGTGGAGTAATAATGTCTTTCTTCCGCCCTCACGTCCACTCAATTTGCATGCGCTATATTAATTGACCATCAATGAAGTGAACGACTTTACACGCGTCAAATTATCACATGGGGTGGATCTTTGTACAAAATTGCGTCCGCCCGTGTACCCGCGTGTGCGTGCGAGGAATGAGTGCGTGCATGGCGTGCGTGCACATCTTTGCTTCGTGCATGTACCGCCAGTATGGCTCAGGGAGGACGAGTACATTCTTCTGGAACCAGCAGCACGTCACTGTGATCAATCCACGCCAAGGAGGTCGTGACAACGCCTACACATGTGCCACGTGGCTTCATGAACTGTAAGAGAGACACTGTGTAGCGTGCCATTGGTATTCTAATTTACGTGTTTTGCACATACTCGAAGTACTAGTAAGGTACACGTGCATTGCACGCATCAGATTTTGCAACCAAATTATGAATTAATACCACACTATAGCATGTAAGCTCTGAGTCATATATGCCTGGTGTAGCCCTTCGTTTAATTCTTATAGTTCATCTCATTCAAAATAAAGTAGTTTTTATAAAAAAAGCTAAGAACGCGGGAATAGGAAAAACATGGGATTATAGTGGAATGTCGTCTTGAATCCTATAGGATTGTACGAGTGTTTGATTGTGCATAGAAAAAACGCAGAATTCTTTCAAAGAGGTTTGAGTGGATGGGATGTTTCCTATGAAATCTAGTGCAAATGAATCATATGGAAAAATTCCTATGCTTTACAATCCTACAAATCAAACAACCAAGATAGGAAAAATTCCTAATGATTAGAATCATCCAAAATTCCTTTGAGAATCCTTTGAATCAAAGAAGCCCTTAATCTATTTTATGATTCATGTAATTGTGCGTTGTAAAGCATAAAGTAAAAACAAATAATGGCAATTCAACTAGAAAAAAGTTTGGGCAGTTATGATATGGAAGATTCTAGAACAAAAGAGAACCACTGTTGTTTTGAGGTTTGTGCATTATGCTTCATGGAGTCTGCTAGATTGTAGATGTGGCAAAATCCGGTGGGGGGCTAGAAGATGGTGCGAGGGGCCGAGTGGAGGGAGAGTATGAAGGAATCCACAAGTGCGAGATCGATATTTAGAGAGAGGGGGCGAACACGTGCGCTGATGCGCGCAGTGGCAGAGCCATGAAAAATAAATGAGCTAGGGGGCCAAGCATTGCTAATCCTTTACGAGGAGGGTCAATTCATGAACTTAAACCATTTTTAGCAGCAATTGTCTAATGATCACATTCATATTAGCCTTGATATATAGTGATGTTAGGGGGGAGGGGGGAGGGCCCTTATTGCCCCCTGTCTTCGCAGTTGTGCACGCGTCTGAGAGATGAAGCGGAAGGCATGGATGATGAGAGGGGGACGTTGGATACATAATTAATGTGGGTGTATTAGCTATATATGTTAATCCTATATAGAGAGGCATAGATTGATCGATGTGGACGTGGGAAAGAGGGTGAGACCTCACTGGATATATTGATTGATCGGTTTTTGTGGAAAACTATGAAAGACCTAGCTATATACACACATACATAGAGGAACATCAATCGTTGTGCATGCACGCGTGAGAGATAAAGAATGCCGGATATGATGGAGAGGGGGATGTGTGTTGGTGTGTGCCTTCATGGGAGACCGACCTGAAGAAAAAGATTGCATGCGTGCGATGGATAATGCCGACTGGTAGTGTGTGTGCATGCATGCACGAGAGAAAGTTAGTGGTACAATTATAAAGAGAAGACTACTGTGTGGGTGTAAAAGAATAGTTGAATAGGTGAGGTCACAATCAATGTAAAGTTGAATTCAAATATTTGAATAAGAGATCCTGATATTTGAAACCCATGCATGCATGAATATAACGGAGATTTGTGCGGTGTGGTTTGGAAACGAGCATGTTGTAATGTATACACATTGAACAAGGTCAGACTGATTTGAATTTGAGATACCGATTGCAGACATCATTTGGCCACGTCGCATCCGTGCATGGACACACTATTCTAATTGGAGATGATGGGCGGCTTTTGCATCACATATCTATATCTATACCCCTATATATATTATATTTTATATTTTTTTATATTGTGTGTGACCAACTTTAACTTTGAAAGATGGTTGTTGGATGAGGCGAATCCGATGGTCCAAAGATGGAAAATTTGAGCACTACTGGCCGTTGGATATCATCTAGATTCCACCAGATTTCGCCACATGTATAATCTAGAAGACTCCATGGTTGAACTTAAGCATAATGCACAAAAATCAAAACACAAGCACTTCTTATTTGTTATAAAATCTTCCGTATAAGAATTGCCCAAATCTTTTTCTACATGATTTGCCATTATTTGTTTTTACTTTATGTGTGACGACGCACAATTCCATGAATCTTAAAATAGATTATCTTTTTTATAAAAACTAGATGATTTTGAATGAAATGAACTATAAGAATTAAACGAACATCTACATCATGCATATATGACTCAAAGCTTGCATGCTATAATGTGGTATTTATTCATAATTTGGTTGCCAAATCTCATGCGTGCAATGCACGTGTACCTTACTCTAGTCTAAATGGTGTTTGGGTGTGTGTGTTGTGCGTGTTGAGGCGCAAATTGTCTTTTTTGGGTACACGTTAAGCTTGTTCTTCCGAAATTTCAAGCCGCGCCTTGTTATGCCGAAAATTCAAGCTAGCGTCTCTGTCTATCGTGCTGCAAAACTCCCGCCTCTTCAACCCGCGCCTTGTTAGCCCGAAATATTTAAGATATATCTTTGTCTTGTTGTGCTCCGACAACTCCCTCCATCTCAACCCGCGCCTTGCTATTCCAAAATTATAACGCGCGCGAAAAATCCCACCTCCTGTGAAATCCCGACATGCGAAATGCCCGTGGTACCCCTGAACCGAAAGAACCGCCTCAAATCGGTGGGGGTACTTTCGTAACTTAGCCCACACTTAGGACAAGCACGTCTCTAAGCCATGGTTCCCCACTGCCATCCCATCCGCCCACCCATTCGTACACCGAGGCCACGAAAACCCGCGACGAAACCCCACACCTTGCTCCGTCCACCACCTAGCCGGAGCCTCTTCCCCGACGACGTCATCCACATCAACACCTCGACGTCCCTCATCCACCGTACTGGATGAGGATCCGTTGTCGATCTCATCATCCCACCGGTTCAGCCACCCCGTCCTCCACCTCCAAGGAGCTGCCCCGACGTTCCCCTCGTCTTTCGTGCCACTTCCATTCCCACACCTTCGTCTTCACCTGCACCACCGGAAGAGCATCATCATCACCGTTTCCTCGGATGAAGTTGTGGCCTAATTGGCGCTACCAAAGAGGTTGTACACTAATCGCCGCATTTTCTTTTTGATTCAATCTCACGGTGCTGCAAGCGCTCGTTCCTGAGCCGACACGGCGTGGCTCCATCCACGGTGGCGTCGCCGGGCACTTCCTCCATGGCGTCGCTCCCTCGGTGGCGACGTCCACATCACTAGGACCTGCTGCTGCTTTAGCTCTCGCTCGCGCTGCTGCTCTGCTCTTGCTCTCGGTCCCCTGCCTGGTCTGCTCTTGCTATTGCTCTTGCTCGCGCTGCTGCTCTCGCTCTTGCTCTTGCTTGCGATGCTTCTCCGATTTAGCTACACTTCACTCCGATGCCACCGGGGTGAAGGAAGAACCAGCCGTAGCGGGGAGGGGGGCTCGCCGGAGAGGTACCCCACTATCTATCTTAGGGTTCAGGATGAGGGCGATGGTCGCTGGCGGTGGCTGGGCAGTGGCGTGGGGATCAATGGAGAAAAAGCTCGGCATGGGGGGGGCCTAGAGGGATGGTCGAGGCGGCGGTGGACCGGCGGTGGGGAGTGTTTTCGGGGCGGGCAGGGCGGCGCACCGCCGGCCGCGGGTGGCGGGGGGCTGCTGTTTGGCCGGCTCAGGGGGGTGGAGGTTGAAGATGAACCACAGGCCCTTGATTTCGTATCCAACGGCTGCAAAATCGACTGACCAGAGATGAAAAAGTCAGTCGACCGATGATACGTCTCCAACGTATCTATAATTTTTGATTGCTCCATGCTATACTATCTACTGTTTGGGGCAATATTGGGCTTTATTTTCCACTTTTATATTATTTTTGGGACTAACCTATTAACCAGAGGCCCAGCCCAGATTTGTTGTTTTATGCCTATTTCAGTGTTTCGAAGAAAAGAAATATCAAACGGAGTCGAAACGGAACGAAATCAACTGGAGAAGTTATTTTTGGAAGGAAACCTACCGGATAGACTTGGACCCTACGTCAGAAGATGAAGGAGGAGCTCATGAGGGTAGGAGGAGCGCCCACCCCCTGCCTCATTGTCCCCCCTTCGGTCCACCGACGTGCTTCTTTCACCCATATATACCTACGTACACTAAAACTTAGAGAACAGAGAATAGATCGGGAGTTCCCCCGCCAGAAGCCTCCGTAGCCAGCGAATACCAATCTAGACCCGTTCCAGCACCCTGCCGGAGGGGGCAAGCCCTCTCCGGTGGCCATCTTCATCATCCCGGTGCTCTCCATGACGAGGAGGGAGTAGTTCTCCCTCGGGGTTGAGGGTATGTACCAATAGCTATGTGTTTGATCTCTCCCTCTCTCTCGTGTTCTGGATTTGGCACGATCTTGATGTATCACGAGCTTTGCTATTATAGTTGGATCTTATGTTTCTCCTCCCCCTCTACTTTCTTGTAATGAATTGAGTTTCCCCTTTGAAGTAATCTTATCGGATCGAGTCTTTAAAGATTTGAGAACACTTGATGTATGTCTTGCCGTGGATATCTATGGTGACAATGGGATATCACATGATTCACTTGATGTATGTTTTGGTGATCAACTTGCAGGTTCCGCCCATGAACCTATGCATAGGGGTTGGCACACGTTTTCGTCGTGATTCTCCGGTAGGAACTTTCGGGCTCTCTTTGAGGTCCCTTGTGTTGGTTGAATAGATGAATATGAGATTGTGTGATGCATATCGTATAATCATGCCCACGGATACTTGAGGTGACATTGGAGTATCTAGGTGACATTAGGGTTTTGGTTGATTTGTATCTTAAGGTGTTATTCTAGTACGAACTCTAGGGATGTTTGTGACACTTATAGGAATAGCCCAACGGATTGATTGGAAAGAATAACTTTGAGGTGGTTTCGTACCGTACCATAATCTCTTCATTCGTTCTCCGCTATTAGTGACTTTGGAGTGACTCTTTGTTGCATGTTGAGGGATAGTTATATGATCCAATTATGTTATTATTGTTGAGAGGACTTGCACTAGTGAAAGTATGAACCCTAGGCCTTGTTTCCTAGCATTGCAATACCGTTTACGCTCACTTTTATCACTTGTTACCTTGCTCTTTTTATAATTTCAGATTACAAATACCTTTATCTACTATCCATATACCACTTGTATCACCATCTCTTCGCTGAACTAGTGCACCTATACAATTTACCATTGTATTGGGTGTGTTGGGGACACAAGAGACTCTTTGTTATTTGGTTGCAGGGTTGCTTGATAGAGACCATCTTCATCCTACGCCTCCTACGGATTGATAAACCTTAGGTCATCCACTTGAGGGAAATTTGCTACTGTCCTACAAACCTCTGCACTTGGAGGCCCAACAACGTCTACAAGAAGAAGGTTGTGTAGTAGACATCAAGCTCTTTTCTGGCGCTGTTGCCGGGGAGGTTAGCGCTTGAAGGTATATCTTTAGATCTTGCAATCGAGTCTTTTAGTTTCTTGTTTCATCACTAGTTTAGTTTATAAAATAAAATTACAAAAAAATGGAATTAAGTTTGTCTCATACGCTTCATCTTTTTAATATCTTTCATGAGTATGATGGAAAGGAAAATTGTGCCAAAGTGTTAGAAGAAGAATGCATTAAAAATTTTGGCACTAAATATTTGAATGATGAGCATGATTGCAATGTTGTTAGTATGAATTCCTTGAATATCCATGATGCTAATGATATGCAAAGCCACAAGCTTGGGGAAGCTATGTTTGATGAAGATGATATTTTTTGTTCCCCAAGCTTTGATGAGAAAATTTACGATGGTGAAAGCATGCCTCCTATCTATGATGATTATTGTGATGACACGTATGCTTTAAAGAATAATGATAACCATGAAACTTGTCATCTTGATCTTAATTTTCAATCACATGATAGTTATTTTGTTGAGTTTGCTCCCACTATTATTCATGAGAAGAAATTTGCTTGTGTGGAGAGTAATAAAATGTCTATGCTTATAGATCATGAAAAGAATGCTTTAGGTGCTGGTTATATTGTTGGATTCATTCATGATGCTACTGAAAATTATTATGAGGGAGGAATATATGCTTGTAGTAATTGCAATAATATCAAGTTTCATCTCTTTGTGCTTAAAGTTTTGAAGTTATGCTTGCTTTACCTTCCTATGCAAGTTGATTCTTGTTCCCATAAGTTGTTTGCTCACAAAATCCCTATTCATAGGAAGTGGGTTAGGCTTAAATGTGCTAGTCATATTCTTCATGATGCTCTCTTTATGTTTCAATTCTTATCTTTTATGTGAGCATCGTTGAAATCATCATGCCTAGCTAGGGGCGTTAAACGACAGCGCTTATTGGGAGGCAACCCAATTTTATTTTTATTCCATGCTTTTTGTTCCTGTTTCGTAATAAATAATTCATCTAGCCTCTGTTTATATGTGGTTTTATGCTTTTAATTAGTGTTTGTGCCAAGTAGAACCTTTGGGAAGACTTGGGGAAAGTCTTGTTGATCATGCTGTAAAAAACAGAAACTTTAGCGCTCACGAGAATTGCTGCCATTTTTATTTGGAGAGTGATATTTAGTTAATTCTTTTTGAAGATGGTTAATAGATAAATTACTCAGGTCCAAAAATTTATTTGAGAATTTTATGAGTTCCAGAAGTATACGTTTGATCCAGATTACTACAGACTGTTCTGTTTTTGACCACACTTGTGCTTCAAAGTAGCACCATGATCTTCATGATAGAGAGTCTCCTATGTTGTCACTTTCATACACTAGTGGGAATCTTTCATTATAGAACTTGGCTTGTATATTCCAATGATGGGCTTCCTCAAAATGACCTAGGCCTTCGTGAGCAAGCAAGTTGGATGCACACCCACTAGTTTCTTTTGTTGAGCTTTCATATACTTATAGCTCTAGTGCATCCGTTGCATGGCAATCCCTACTCACTCACATTGATATCTATTGATGGGCATCTCAATATCCCATTGATACGCCTAGTTGATGTGACACTATCTTCTCCTTTTTTGTCTTCTCCACAACCACCATTCTATTCCACCTATAGTGCTATGTCCATGGCTCACGCTCATGTATTGCGTGAAGATTGAAAAAGTTTGAGAACATTAAAAGTATGAAACAATTGCTTGGCTTGTCATCAGGGTTGTGCATGATTTAAATATTTTGTGTGGTGAAGATAGAGCATAGCCAGACTATATGATTTTGTAGGGATAACTTTCTTTGGCCATGTTATTTTGAGAAGACATAATTGCTTAGTTAGTATGCTTGAAGTATTATTATTTTTATGTCAATATTAAACTTTTGTCTTGAATCTTATGGATCTGAATATTCATATCACAAGTAAGAAGAATTACATTGAAACTATGCCAACTAGCATTCCACATAAAAAAATATCTTTTTATCATTTACCTACTGTAGGACGAGGAGGAATTAAGCTTGGGGATGCTTGATACGTCTCCAACGTATCTATAATTTTTGATTCCTCCATGCTATATTATCTACTGTTTTGGGCAATATTGGGCTTTATTTTCCACTTTTATATTATTTTTGGGACTAACCTATTAACCGGAGGCCCAGCCCAGATTTGCTGTTTTATGCCTATTTCAGTGTTTCGAAGAAAAGGAATATCAAACGGAGTCGAGACAGAACGAAATCAACTGGAGAAGTTATTTTTGGAAGGAAACCTACCGGATAGACTTGGACCCTACGTCAGAAGATGAAGGAGGAGCTCACAAGGGTAGGGGGCGCGCCCACCCCCCTGGGGCGCGCCCCCCTGCCTCGTGGCCCCCCCTTCGGTCCACCGACGTGGTTCTTTCACTCATATATACCTACGTACCGTAAAACTTAGAGAACAGAGAATAGATCGGGAGTTCCACCGCCAGAAGCCTCCATAGCCACCGAAAACCAATCTAGACCCGTTCTGGCACCCTGCCGGAGGGGGCAATCCCTCTCTAGTGGCCATCTTCATGATCCCGGTGCTCTCCATGACGAGGAGGGAGTAGTTCTCCCTCGGGGCTGAGGGTATGTACCAGTAGCTATGTGTTTGATCTCTCTCTCTCTCGTGTTCTTGATTTGGCACGATCTTGATGTATCACGAGCTTTGCTATTATAGTTGGATCTTATGTTTCTCCTCCCCCTCTACTTTCTTCTAATGAATTGAGTTTCCACTTTGAAGTGATCTTATCGGATTGAGTCTTTAAAGATTTGAGAACACTTGATGTATGTCTTGCCGTGGATATCTGTGGTGATAATGGGATATCACGTGATTCACTTGATGTATGTTTTGGTGATCAACTTGCGGGTTCCGCCCATGAACCTATGCATAGGGTTGGCACACGTTTTCATCGTGATTCTTCGGTAGGAACTTTGGGGCACTCTTTGAGGTCCTTTGTGTTGGTTGAATAGATGAATCTGAGATTGTGTGATGCATATCGTATAATCATGCCCACGGATACTTGAGGTGACATTGGAGTATCTAGGTGACATTAGGGTTTTGGTTGATTTGTATCTTATGGTGTTATTCTAGTACGAACTCTAGGGCTGTTTGTGACACTTATAGGAATAGCCCAATGGATTGATTGGAAAGAATAACTTTGAGGTGGTTTCGTACCGTACCATAATCTCTTCATTCGTTCTCCTCTATTAGTGACTTTGGAGTGACTCTTTGTTGCATGTTGAGGGATAGTTATATGATCCAATTATGTTATTATTGTTAAGAGGACTTGCACTAGTGAAAGTATGAACCCTAGGCCTTGTTTCCTAGCATTGCAATACCGTTTACGCTCACTTTTATCACTTGTTACCTTGCTGTTTTTATAATTTCAGATTACAAATAGCTTTATCTACTATCCATATACCACTTGTATCACCATCTCTTCGCCGAACTAGTGCACCTATACAATTTACCATTGTATTGGGTGTGTTGGGGACACAAGAGACTCTTTGTTATTTGGTTGCAGGGTTGCTTGAGAGAGACCATCTTCATCCTACGCCTCCTACGGATTGATAAACCTTAGGTCATCCACTTGAGGGAAATTTATTACTGTCCTACAAACCTCTGCACTTGGAGGCCCAACAACGTCTACAAGAAGAAGGGTGTGTACTAGACATCAACCGACGTGTAGCCTCACATTGCTAGTGCGTTCAGTTCGACAGCAAAATTCAGTTTCGACAGTTAAGTTCAGTTTCGACAGTTAAGTTCAGTTTCCACAGTTAAGTTTAGTTTCAACAGTTAAATTCAATTTCGACAGTTAAGTTCAGAGATGAGCGGCTGATGTATTTTACATCTAGCACTTTGTGGTTATGTATTTTACGTCATGTATTGGAGATGCTATTAGAATTCCACTCAGGTTAACATTGTTCGTTGTCTCTCTTGTCCTGCTTCAGCCTTGGCGTCGTACAACTCACTGGAGCTGCTCCAACAACGAAACCCTCCATCACAGTGGAGCAGTACCTCGGGCTCCATCTCCAGACGCCTAAGATCTTCTTCCCCTCCTCCGACAGCCAAGTCAGCCGGAGCATCCTCACCGGCCAACCCAATCATGCTGAGATCGACATGGCTTCGCCAAAGAGGTTGTACACTTGTTGCATCTATTTTTTACTCTACATGTTATATATATATTGTCCACTGAGCACTCGTAGTAACAGGAAATACGATTATTTTATCCTACTATATGACAAGCAGTGAGGTACCAGGAAACTTAGCTATCTGTGATGGACTCTCTTGAACGCCATCATTATTTATCTCTGCGCATTTGAGCTGTGCATTTGTCGATGGGCCTGGGAGTTGAGCTAGTATGGTAGTGGCCTGGGTCCAAAGTAAGAGACGTAGCACAAAAACATTTTTTAGTGTAGGATTTTCCTTGCTCAAGCCTGCCTACTAGAATCGCCAGTGCTTGAAAGGAAAAGTGAATGAAAAGCATCGGAATTGGAAAGTTTCCTATGGTACTACTTTTCATGAATTTGGTGCAAAGGAATGGAGCAAAGGAAAACTGTAGGATTTGTTCCTTTAGTGTCTCCTTGAAAGAAAAACCATAGGAATTCTAATTTCCACTTCTCCTCCTTTTCATATTCCTATTCATCAAGCACAAGACTAAGAGATAGTAGCATAATAGCATTATAATCGTACATTTTCTTGTGGTTTGACTTAATCTCTCCATGCTTTTTTGCATCCTGTGATCTTCCAATTGTTGTGAATCAAACACCCATATTGGCAGAAATTCTGTGTTTTTAAATTCTCTGTTTTGCACGTGCATTCCTATCCTATTCCTATCTATTTCCTATCCCTGCATTGTTAGAATCCTCAAATTCAAACAAACCCTTACTCAATTACTTCTGTTACAGATATGTGTCAAAGAAAACCTTGTGTGGTTTGTCCTGCTCCTGCGGCGCTGTGTACCACCCCAGCTCAGCTGCTCCAACGACGGAAGGGTTCACCACAGCAGGGATCCGCTCTCCAGACTGTCTTTCGCCGCCTTAGATCTTCTTCCTCGCCGTCGGCAGCCACGGCAACTGCATTACCATCATCAACTGAGCAGATGACCTTGAGGACTAGATGGGTCCGCAAGAGAGGTCGCACTCTTCCGTGTCTGCTTACGTTATGCGTCGCTTAATATGATGACATGCTACATTATCGTCGTGTTCACCTATTAGACTCTAAGTCAGGTCCAAACTAATGCTGAAACTTGAGTTTTTAAATGGTTGTGGGGTACATATTGGGGCAGCAATCAGTACTATCTGTCTAATATCTTGTTAATCTCCGGTGTCTACTATGAGTTTCATGTTGGGTGCAAACAAACATTAAAGGAGCCATTATTTCTATTTTTTAACTAAAGCTATTATCTGCCTGCTATCATTGGTTTTGGGTCTATCCACAGTTTGCTACCATCACTCTGGATTTGTGCAGGCGCTCCTTACATAATCTCACTATGTTTTATTCCTATGCATGCCAGTTATTGTACACAATGGAACTGATCATGTAGAGCAAAAGAGACGAGCCTTGTGTGGCAATAAAATTTCATGCAGACATCGTTCCATGGTGGGCGCAAAGGCAGCCCCCCCTCCACCCATTTCGGATCGTAATCAAGAGGAAGATAACTGTTATGAGGGGGATTCAGAAGGAGAAGACCACTCCTATTTACCCCATGAGGTCTTCGCTCTAACTTGGCATGCTGATGTTGGTAATATCATGCATATGGTGCCTTGCATTGCTTACTGTATACATTAAAGATGTCATCTGCTTAGTTTAGACATGCTTTGTGTCAATGCCATCTGTTTAGTTTCTTTATCGTATATGTGAATCATGCAATGCCATCTTGTCTAGCCAGGCATCATATATGTGAATTATGCAATGCCACCCTGGTTAGCCAGTCATCTTATATGTGAATTATATCATGCCATCATTTTTTATTACGTGTTAAATTTGTCAACAATTTTAGTACATTCAATTACTCTTCCTGTGCATCAGCCATTTGGCACGGTCATGGAAAAATCTGGAGTGGAAACAAGGTCTTCAGAGCAAACAATGCTATCTGACGAAGCGCATGTCTTGCTAGTTACCGATTGCTCCTCAGAGGAGGATTCAGAGACAGATGACCAGTCATATTCCCCCCCCCCCGAGGTGCATGCCCTAACTTGGTAGGGTTATGTTGCTCATATCGTGCATATGGTATCTTGCATTGCTATGTAATTTGCTTAGTTTAGACATGCTTTGTGTGAACGCCACCTGTTTAGTGTCTAATTACCATATATGTGAATTATGCAATGCCATCTTGTTGCAAGACATTATATATGTGAATTATGCAATGTTATCTTGTTGCAAGGCATTATGTATGTGAATTATGCAATGCCATGCGGTTTAGGCAAGCGTCATATATGTGAATTATATCATGCCGTCCTTTTTTGTATTTCTCATTGCTTTTGTCGACAATGTTTGTATATTCAACTACTCTTCCTGTGCATCAGCCATTTGAATTGGTGATGGAGAAATCTGGAGTGAAAACAAGGTCTTCAAAGCAGACAATGCTACCTGCTGAAGCAGATATCTTGCTGGTTACAGATAGCTCTTCAGAGGAGGAATCAGAGGTAGATGACCAGTCCTATTATCCCCCTGAGGTGTATGCTCAAACTTGGCAGGGTTATATTACTCATATAATGCATATGTTGTATTGCAATGCTTAGTTTTTACATCATATACACAATATTGAATGCCATCTCCTTAGTTGACACATCATATATGTGATTGCCCTCTACTCATTTCCTTAGTATATAAATCATATATTTGAATTATGTCATGCCATGATGTTTACATAGACAACATGTATCTGAATTATGGCATGCCAACCCATTTTCTAAAGACATAATATAGTTATATCATCTCATCCTGTTTACATAGTCATCATATTTAAATTATGTCATTCTATTCGTGAATTATATCATGCCATCATGTTTCCATCGACGGCATGTTTGTGATTTATGGCATGCCAACCACTTTAATAGACACATCGTATAGTTATATCATGTCATCCTGTTTACATAGTCATCATATTTTGAAGTATGTCATTCTATCCTGTTTAGTTAGCCATCATACATGTGAAATTGTGTCATGCTATCCTGTTTAATTAGCCATCATATATGTGAAATTATGTCCTGCTATTCTGTTTTCTTAGACAACATAAATGTGAATTATTTCGTGCCTTGTTTTCTTCCCTACTATCAATTGCACTTGTCTATCTTACAATGTCTGTACATTCAATTACTTTTCCTGTTTATCAGCCATTTCAATTGGAGGGAGTGATGGCAGTATCTGTGGGAGTAAAAACATGGTCTTCAGAAAAGATCGTGCTACCTGTCGATGCAGATAGAACCGCAGTTGTACTTGCCCAAGAACCAGCCCCACCACACATAACCCACACTCATGCAGATTGTACCCCTACCCAGTTGGACAGAGAACCAGCTACACCCCTTCTAACCCCAACCCCAGCAGATAGACACCCAGTTCCCGTTGACACAGCACCGTCTCCACCACAGAGCACCCAAACACGAGCAGTTAGTAAGGCAACTACAGTGCCCAAATCATGAGGACCACCACTCCGAACCTGAAATCAACGCTTAAAGCAGAAGAAGAATTGTTCTCAGGTCAGGTTCCGTAGCTATGGTTCATACTACTTTGCTCTTGCATCACTGTATTTACTGATACCAACTAATTTCAAATTTGAAGGATGCAATTGAAACTCCAATGGCGCAACAGGTATGTTTTAAACCTGTTTCTTCAACGTGTTTGGCTGTTTGCTGTTGTAACTTGCTCTATGTTGATTTTAGTTTCAATTGAATAAACAGTTATGTAATCATGCCATGCACATTACAAGTGTTGTTATTGCTATGTAGTTTCCCACACTTATATTCTATCTATGCTGCTTTGTCTTAAATAGATATGATTCGAACTGTATCTATCTTGATTTGGCAACATAAACTAGAATGATATAGACCATACAGTGACCATACTACATAGATATATGTTTGTTTCATGCTGTTATCCTGTCCACCTTACTACTGAACTGGTTTACCAAAATGAGTTTCATATACTACATTGTAAACCTGAGATGTGTTTGTTTGTTTCTCTTTTAGAATGCAGATAAAATATTGGAGAAGAGTACCCTGTTATGCAATGGTAAAGGAAGTAATGCAGATAAGGTTCAAGATAGTGAGACATCCCTGTTGGTCTCCAAGAAAGCTGATAAAAACTATATTGAAGACACTGAGACAACCCCAAAGTACTGTCTTGATGTAGTGTTCGAGTTACTAGATACCACTACTGGCACCAGCTCTTCGAACTCATTGCCTGAATCAGTTCGGCTTCTTGACTCTCAACTTCAAGTTGAAAGACATCGATCAGATGTTATGTGACACGAAGCCGAAGGACTAAGGAAGTCCCTACAGAATTTAGATGCATACTTTCTAGTGCAACAGCGACCGCTGGAGGACTTAAGCACCAAACAAGAGAAAGTTAATAAGCTTGCTAAGCATATTGCCAGCATTATGGGTACCCAGGATATTGTTTCTTGAGCTCTTCTGAAGTGGTTTCAGTTTTGGACTTGTTTTGCTGCGGCGTTTATATGCTGCTATGTTCCCTATATTTGCACTGGTGGCGAACTTTGATGCCCAGTGGATGTAATATGTGTAATAGCCATGATAGCCTAGTGTAAGTTGCTTGCTTATTTATTTCCTTGTTGTCTTGTTTATTTGTTTTCTTGTAGTCAGTGCAGTTCTTTTTCTGCGGTTTGCTAGTGGCTACAATAACCTATTTTTAAAAACTAGGCCACAATGACCATCGGCTAATATTTACTGTAGTGACACTGGGCCTCCTACGGGCCATAGAAACAATGGGCCTTCTACGGGCCATATAAACAGTGGGCCTTCTATGGGCCGTATAAACAGTGGGCCTTCTACGGGCTATAGAAATAGTGGGCCTTCTATGGGCCATAGAAACATTGGGCCTTCTACGAGCCGTATCATCAATGGGGCTTCTACGAGCCATATTATCAATGGGCCTTATACGGGCCAAACAGACTGCATTCTGGCCATAAACGGGCTAGAGTTGGAATTGTCCGTTCATGGGCCGACCATAATGGGCCATCGTTAATAGGCCGTATTTGATGACGCTAGGAAAACGACCCAACGTATTAACGGACCACAAACGGGCCGACTGTAACCACAGGCTGAATTTGGTCCACAAGCAGAAAATGACAGTAATGGGCCGTAAGTAAACGAATGCTGGAAATGAGCCCAAGAATAAATGGGCTCTGAGAAGGCTGAAAGATAACATGGGCTGGAGACGACCCAGCGGAATAACGGGCCGTTAATGGGTATAAAGTGATACACTGTTCATTACGGGCTAGTTTCACCACGGGCCGTTAATGGGTGTAAAGTGATACACTGTTCATTACGGGCTAGTTTCACCACGAGCCACTAATAGGCCAAGAGTTACATAGGGCCTCATATGGGCCGAAAGACGTCATGGGCCATACATGGGCCAGAAGTGAAAACAGGCTGGAATCATATTGGATGGCCCAGATGACGCTACTGGGCCTAATTCGGTGAGGGCGTAACAGGCCTTGGGTTAGCGGGCTGTAAATGGGCTATATGCGAACATGCCGTTAACAGGCTTTCCATGGGCCGGCCCGTCACCTTTTGACCAAGTCAAATGGGCCGGCCTTTTCACAGGAATGGGCCTCTGTTGGGCCGTGCCACGTGTCAACGTATCATAGGCGCCTTATGTCCAATGAGTGGATGACATCTGTCCCGACGATGAGCCGACACGTGTTTCCTCCAGCCAATGATGATTTTACACGTGGAAAATCCCCATTGGTCGGGGCTATTAACAGGTTATCGGATCCAAAACCTGACCTGATAGCTTAATGGTGTTCTGTTACGGTGGATGCCACGTGTCGATCACCCTTGACGAAAGCACTTCTGTCACACGCGATTTATCGTCATGGAAGTGGGCACTTCTGTGATGATAATTTTGGTAATGTCATGGAACACTTCTACGACAACACAGGTATGACTATCTTGATTCTGTCATAAATTTGTCATGGATGTACATGCATGACAAAAAACGCGACCTACTATGACAAACACGTATCATCACGGAAGTGTATTTTTTTGTAGTGGAGATTCCTCGGCCGAGCTCACACGGTGCTGACTCCAAGAGTTTGGAGCCAGTGTCCGGGGAAGAGTCCGGCTTTGTGATGGTTGCCAGCGACACTGCTTCCTCCGACTCTCCCATTGAGGGAGTCCTGGATTAGGGGGTGTCCGGATAGCCAGACTATACATTCGGCCGGACTCCTGGACTATGAAGATACAAGATTGAAGACTTCGTCCCGTGTCCGAAGGGACTTTCCTTGGCGTGGAAGGCAAGCTTGGCGATAGGGATATGTAGATCTCCTACCATTGTAACCGACTCTGTGTAACCCTAGTCCTCTCCAGTGTCTATATAAACCGGAGGGTTTTAGTCCGTAGGACGAAAAAACAATCATACCATAGGCTAGCTTCTAGGGTTTAGCCTCCTTGATCTCGTGGTAGATCTACTCTTGTACTACCCATATCATCAATATTAATCAAGCAGGAGTAGGGTTTTACCTCCATTGAGAGGGCCCGGACCTGGGTAAAAACATTGTGTCCCTTGTCTCCTGTTACCATCCGCCTAGACGCACAGTTCGGGACCCCCTACCCGAGATCCGCCGGTTTTGACATCGACATTGGTGCTTTCATTGAGAGCTCCTCTGTGTCGTCACTTTTAGGCCCGATGGCTTCTCCGATCATCAACAGCTCAGCGATGCGATCCAGGGTGAGACCTTTCTCCCCGAACAGATCTTCATATTCGGCGACTTTGCACCGCGGGCCAATTCGCTTGGCCATCTGGAGCAGATCGAAAGCTACACCCCTGGCCATCAGGTCAGATTTGGAAGTTTGAGCTACACGGCCGACCTCTGCGGAGACTTGATCCTCGACGGATTTGAGCCGCAGCCGAGCATGCCGCACTATCACGATGGGCATGATCTAGATCTGCCGCCGAACAGTGCCCTGGAGGCCGCACCCGCATCAGCTCCGACCCTTAATTCGGAGCCAACTGCGCCAATCGAGGATGGGTGGTTGGACACCGCCTCGGGGGCTGCAATCTCTACGGCGATCGAGCCAAACACCAGCCCTATTCTCTGCGAAGCCCGTGACTCCAAGGAGCCGGACTCCTCTCCAGACTCCGAGCCCTCCGCGCCCCTACCGATCGAACCCAATTGGGCGCCGATCATGGAGTTCACCGCTGCGGACATCTTTTAGCACTCACCCTTCGGCGATATTCTGAATTCACTAAAGTCTCTCTCTTTATCAGGAGAGCCCTGGCCGGACTATGGTCAACAAGGTTGGGATGCGAATGATGAAGAAATTCAAAGCCCACCCACCACCCACTTCGTAGCCACTGTCGATGATTTAACCGACATGCTCGACTTCGACTCCGAAGACATCGACGGTATGGACGCTAATGCAGGAGACGATCAAGAACAGCGCCTATAGGGCACTGGAAAGCCACCTCGTCATATGATATATACATGGTGGACACCCCAAAAGAAGGCCATGGCGATGGAACAGCGGAGGATGACCCCTCCAAGAAGCAGCCTAAGTGCCGGCGTCAGGGACGCCGCTCTAAATCCCGCCAAAGAAAAAATGGTGATTCTGGCACGGGAGATAATAACACCCCGGACAGTGCTGAAGACAACCACCTCCAGCAAGATTCAGCACAGGAGGATGGAGAAGCCAGCCCTCATGAGAGAGCGGCAGACAGAGAGGTCGAGGACGATAATTATATGCCTCCCTCCGAAGATGAGGCAAGCCTCGACGACGACGAATTTGTCGTGCCAGAGGATCCCGTCGAACAAGAGCGTTTCAAACGCAGGCTTATGGCCACGGCGAGTAGCCTCAAGAAAAAAAGCAACAACTTAGAGCTGCTCAAGATTTGCTAGCCGACAGATGGACTGAAGTCCTTGCGGCCGAAGAGTATGAACTCGAACGCCCCTCCAAGAGCTACCCAAAGCGCAGGTTGCTACCCCGATTAGAGGAGGAAGCGCCTAAACCTACATCACCAGTGCATGATGCGGCCGACCGGCCACCCCGTGGCCGCGACAGAGAGGCCTCTTGGCCCTCCACTCAAGCCGCACCCCAGCGCCGCTCAAAAAATACCAAGGCATGGGAAAATGCGCCAGACCTGCGAGATATATTGGAGGACAAGGCAAGGGAAACAAGATCGATCTACGAATCGTGTGGGCGCCCCATGGCAGGAGACGGTAATCGTCACTCCGGATACAGTAAATCCGGCCGGGCCGAACACAGTAGACAAAGCTCATTTGAGCTGCGTCGTGATATAGCCCAATACAGAGGCGCCGCACACCCACTATGCTTCACAGATGAAGTAATGGATCATCAAATCCCCGAGGGTTTCAAACCCGAGAACATCGAATCATACGATGGCACAACAGATCCTGCGGTATGGATCGAGGACTATCTCCTTCATATCCACATGGCCCATGGTGATGACCTACACGCCATCAAATAACTCCCACTCAAGCTTAAAGGACCAGCTCGGCATTGGCTTAACAGCTTGCCAACAGAATCAATGGGTTGTTGGGAGGACCTGGAAACCGCATTCCTCGACAATTTCCAGGGCACTTATGTGCGACCACCAGACGCCGATGACCTTAGCCACATAATTCAGCAGCCAGAGGAATTGGCCAGACAATTCTGGACATGGTTCCTAACCAAGAAAAATCAAGTCATCGACTGTCCGGACGCAGAGGCCCTAGCAGCCTTCAAGCATAACATCCGCGACAAGTGGCTTGCACGGCACCTAGGACAGGAAAATCCGAAATCTATGGCAGCCCTCACGACACTTATGACCCGCTTTTGCGCGGGAGAAGATAGCTGGCTAGCTCTCAGCAATAACATGACCAAGAGCCCTGGTAATTCGGATACCAAGGACAGCAGTGGCAGGTCGCGTTGCAACAAGCAAAAGCGCCACATTAACAGCGACAATGCTGAGGATACGGCAGTTAATGCCGGATTCAGAGGCTCTAAACCCGGTCAGCGGAAAAAGCCATTCAAAAGAAACACTCCGGGCCCATCCAGTCTGGACCGAATACTCGACCGCTCATGCTAGATACATGGCACCCCCGAAAAACTAGCCAATCACACCAATAGGGATTGTTGGGTGTTCAAGCAGGCATGCAAGTTAAATGCCGAAAGCAAAGACAAGGGGCTGCATAGCGATGACGAGGAGGAGCCCCGGCCGCCGAACAATAGTGGACAGAAAGGTTTTCCCCCACAAGTGCGGACGGTGAACATGATATACGCAACCCACGTCCCCAAGAGGGAGCGGAAGCGTGCGCTAAGGGACGTATACGCGATGGAGCCAGTCGCCCCAAAGTTCAACCCATGGTCTTCCTACCCGATCACTTTTGATCGAAGGGACCGCCCCACTAGCATCCGTCATTGCGGATTCGCCGCATTGGTTCTAGACCCAATTATGGACGGATTTCACCTCACTAGAGACCTTATGGACGGCGGCAGCAGCCTGAACCTGCTTTACCAGGATACAGTGCGGAAAATGGGCATCGATCCCTCGAGGATTAAACCCACTAAAACGACCTTTAAAGGCGTCATACCAGGTGTAGAGCCCAACTGTACAGGCTCAGTTACACTTGAAGTGGCCTTCGGATCTCCGGATAATTTCGGAAGCGAGTTAATCTTCGACATAGTCCGGTTCCGTAGTGGCTATCACACACTGCTCGGGCGAACCGCATTTCCCAAGTTCAATGCGGTACCGCACTACGCATACCTCAAGCTCAAGATGCCAGGCCCTCGAGGAGTCATCACGGTCAATGGAAACACCGAACGCTCTCTCCGAACGGAGGAGCATCGGCGGCTATCGCAGCGGAAGTACAAAGTAGCCTCTCAAGGCAATTCTCCAGTCCGGCAATTAAACGTCTGGACACCGTCATGCGCGCCCGGAGTAACCTACAACAAGACCGCCTGGCACGTTCCGAGCAAGCGTAGCAATGCGGCCCCAACCCCAGCCCTCGTGAACTTGCGAAACCAGTGTTGCGCGTACATAACTACACTCTGGAAATACCATGGGCACAGGGGGAGGGACACCACCACGGCACGCCCGAAACGCGGCTTAAACTGCACTAGGGGCTGCCGATTTCTTAATTTTCTCTTATTTTCAGGACTCCATTCTTCGGAAGGCTTGTACGGCAGTACAATTGCCACACAAACGATACAACCAGGGAAGCAAAAAGCTACGCTGCACTATGGAACTCTAAGGTGGTCTCCATAACGAGCAGTATACCTGTTTCACATAACATTCTGCAGCTTGCCCCTGGAATGGACATGTTAAATAGTCCCATCTTTTGCTTATTGCACTATTTGTATCGTTCTGCTTTGATTGCAGCTTTTTTAAATAAACAATGCATAGCTTCCGTCTATTATTGCATTACTCTTTTTTATGAATATATGTTCATTAATGACATGTTGCACCCATACACTTTGGTACGGCCAATACGCCAGGGGCTTAAGTACCCCACAATACGGTGTGAGAAGTCCGAACACTTACACAAGTGCGGCACCCCGAACTTATAGCATTATATGCATCGGCTCCGAATCATGTCTTGGGTCAATAGTTGGGTTTGCCCGGCTCCTATGTTTTGGTACCTTATGTTCAGTTATATCGGCTAAGGTAGCACTAGGAGAACTACTGCGATTGTGCCCCAGTTGAGTTGGGCTAAGCACCTCAGTAGAGAAAGCTAAATCTGACCATCATGATGAGGCGAGAGCTGGTCGCTGTTCAAGAGGTTTTCGAGTCCCTAAAGACTTATGCCGCTTAGAGCGAGGAGTCGGCTTTGTCCGGCCTAGGCGTGGATAGCACCCCGAACTCGGTCTTCTGAACACTAGGGGCTTCGCCGAAATTTAAAATTATAGAATTCTATGACTAAGTGAGAGTGTTCAAGCATTATAGTCCGATTGCCTTGTTCATTGTGTTGAGTGCCTCCCTCGAAGGACCCAAGAATGGGAAAAAGAGCGCTCATGTTTATCCCGAACACCCCAGCACTCGTGGCATGGGGGCAGAAGCCGACGACTCACCATCTCTCAAATTTGATAAACGGCCACACATAAGGTAATATTTTAAATTCAAAAGTGTTGCTTAGCGCATATGAACAAGTTTTCAGCGTACAGGATCACAAATGCGAGTTTACTCAAAAATTGCATCTTTGGAGCATTCATCCGCTATAAGGCGGGCACCCTTCAAGACGCCCTTATAATACGCTTCCGCGACGCGATGCTCCTTGCCCGGCGGCGGCCCGTCCTTCACCAGCTTCTCCGCATCCATCTTGCCCCAGTGCACTTTAGCACGGTCAAGCGCCCTACGGGCACCTTCGATGCAGACGGAGCTCTTGATTACTTCAAGCCGTGGACAGGCATCCACCAGCCGCCTCACCAGCCCGAAGTAGCTCCCAGGCAGAGCCTCTCTAGGCCAAAGCTGAACTATGAGGCCCTTTATGGCCTGTTCGGCCACCTTGTGGAGCTCGACCATTTGCTTCAGCTCGTCGCTCAAAGGCACCAGGTGTCCGGCCTCAGCATACTGAGACCAGAACACCTTCTTCGTCGAGCTCCCCTCCTCGGCTCGGTAGTAGGCGGCGGCATCAGACGCACTACGAGGCAAATCTGCGAATGCTCCTGGAGAGCTCCGGACTCGGGTAAGTAACAAGTAATTCACTTTCACATGCTTGCTTTGCATAATGAATGCCTTACCCGCCGCTATCTTCTTCATCGCTTCGATTTCTTGGAGGGCTTTCTGGGCTTCGGCCTTGGCAGACTTCGCGCTTTCGAGGGCTGCCGCAAGCTCGGACACTTGCGTCTTTGAGTCAAGCTCCAAACTCTCATGTTTTTTTCACGAGAGCCTGGAGCTCTTTCTGCATCTCTTCCACACGCGCCTCCTGCTTCCCTCTCTCTGTGCGCTCCACGGCCGCTCTGTTTTCGGCCTCGGACAGCGCTTTCTTAAGGGTTGCCACCTCGGTCATCGCCCCTATAATAGCACGTTGATCCTGTCATTTTTTGCAACCACATTTTCTCTATATACTTGCGCAAGGTATTACTTACCTTCCTTCTCCTAAAGTTGCCTCTTGGCATAGCCGAGCTCGTTCTCGGACCGCGCGAGGTTTTGCTTCAGTGTATCCACCTCCACAGTTAGTGCGGCGGAGGCCAGCAACGAAGCCTGCATACGCATATTGACTTGATTATGTTAGACTCCTGCGAATGTTATTAGATCCTCTATTCGGGTTTTCTTTCCGAACACCGAACAAAGCATCAGGGGCTACTGTCTATGCGGTAATATTTCTACATATTCTTTACTTACCTCAAAGCCTATTAGAAGGCTGACACAGGCTTTAGTCAGTCCGCTCTTGGCGGACTGAACCTTCTGGATCACCGCACTCATAATAGTGCGGTGCTCCTCGTCGATGGAGGCGCCGTTAAGCACCTCCAGCAAATTGTCCGGTGCCTCCGGTTGGACAGAGGTCACTGGCTCGGTAGGCTTTCTCCTCTTGGAAGGAGGCTGCCTACCGGAGTCCGGAACCGTTGAAGGTTCCGACGCGGTGTCCGGCTCAAGGCCAGACTTGGAGCCCTTGGGGGTTTTATCCCCTTTGCGCCTGGAGTCCGGGAGGTCGCCTTGCGGCGCCTCCGGGACCACCTCCTCCTGGCTTGGAACCTGTTGGGACAGCACCTCGGCATCGTTCGTAGGGTGGGGGGAGGTAGAGGGCGGAAGTGAATTCACGTCCGACGAATCCAGGGAGCCGCTCGACGACTCGTCGAGCACGGCCGTGGGCAGACTGCATAGTCATATTCGGCGTAAGGAGGAGCTGTGCAAGAAAGGAACACTATGAATTGCTCTGGTGTCCGAATACTTACGATCTCGCCAGGGGCTTGGCCCTGTGCGGCCATTCCTCTTCGCCGTCGTCGGCGTTGGTGGAGTAGTCCGGAGGAAGGGTCTTCCCCTTCTTGGGCCCTTCGGCCTCCCCAGTTAGGGCAGCCTTCCTTTTCTTCCCTCCCCCCGCTGGAGGGGGAGAGGTCTCTTCTTCCTCCTCCTCGTCTTCACGGGAGGAGTGCGTCTTGGAGTCATTGGATGATAAATCCGACACCTCCAGGCGCCGGGCACTCTTTCGAGTCCCCGTGTCCTTCTTCTTGGCCTTCTTCTCCAGCATCACATAGGGTGCCGGAACCAGCAGCTTTGCCAAGCGAGCGTCCGCTGGGCCTTCGGGCAAAGGAGCCGGACAGTTGATATGTCCGGACGTCTCCTGCCAATCCTGTCAAAGGTAAGAGAGCTTATATCCCGCATGGAGTCAAACTATGAAAAACTAATACCCTGTAAAAGGTAAAAACAGCTTACCGCCCTAGCGTGACGCTGCGTGCTGAATCCGCGATCCTCGGTAGCGGATGCGGGGGCCTCGGTGTCGTGGTTCTAACTCTGATAGTGATGTAGGGGGGTATGTATGGAGAGGCTAGATCTTAGCTATGGAGGAGTTGTAAGCACATGAGGATTACGAGTTCAGGCCCTTCTCGGAGGAAGTAACAGCCCTACGTCTCGGTGCCCGGAGGCGGTCGACTGAATTATGTGTGTATGAATAACAGGGGTGCGAACCCTTGATACTGAGGAGGGGGTGGCTTATATAGAATTCGCCAGGCCCCTCCAGCCCTCAGTAATGCAGGGTTTAAAGTACATTAAGACTGGGGGTTACTAGTAACGCCCCTAATAAAGTGCTATGATGACCATAAAAGCTACTTAATGACCGACCGTTTGCGTGCAGGGTGACTTTAGATCTCCTGGCAGTCGTGTGGTTGGATCTTGGTCGAGTGATTGCTTCGTGGTCGAGTGTCTTGAATCCGTCGAGTGGGATACCTCCAAGTCGATTGAAAGGTGACTTCTTCTAGGGACGTCCTTGGGTAGGGTACTTAGGGCAGGTCCATGCCCCTACCCTAGGTACATAGCTTCATCATTAGCCCCCGAATGGATCGAGGTTTGAGTTGGGAAGTGTTGGGGATCTTTCCGACTGGTTCTTCATGTTATATGAACGTCTTGTTTTGGGATCAATTGTCACGAATGACGTCGTCAACTTCTTTCAGTCGCCTTGATCCATTCTTGGCCTCTTGTCGAGTGAATTTCTTTACTTGTGAAGTTCCGAGTGACGGTGTGAAAGGGATCTTCTGTTTGACGAGTTGTTCTGCGGCCTGCGGATTTCGCGGGATTTGAATTTCGGGAAGCGCGTGGGACGGGGGCGGCCACAGTAATCGGATGGGATAGGACGGAAGCTCCTCGATCCCCGCGCCACCTTTTTCGCCACGTACCACGCGCGCGCCTGTTGCGGGATTTGACGGGATTGCCTGGGCCTACCAGTCAGCCACTCGGAAGCGACCTCTTATAAGCTGCCGGCTCGGGACCCCCGAACAGTGCGCCTTCACTTTTCCCCCTTCCTTCACAAGATCCTCCGCCACCTCCGCTCTCACCTCGGTGCCGTAGGTCTGTTCGAGCTTCGCTGGCGACGATGGTGAAGGAGAAGACGTCAGCTCTGGAGCGCGCGAAGAAGGCGGCGGTGCAGGGGAAGAAGTCCGCTCGGGGCAGATCTTCCTCGAGGACTGCTCTGCCCAATGATTGGATCCAGGGCGACTGGATGCCGTCGGCGATTCGGTAGGATGATCTCGATGACCTGGTCGAGGGGGGACTCATTCCCCATGAATCTGCGCGTCTCCCGGGGAAAGAAGTCGAACCCCAGCCCCTTGATGGTGAGTGCGTCCTCCTCACCACCCATATCGATCGTGGATTCTCTCTGCCTCCTCATCCTTTTTTCTGGAGCTTCTTGAACTTCTTCGGGGCGCAGCTCCATCACTTTACTCCCAATTCTATTGTGTATCTTGCTGCTTTCGTTTCCTTGTGTGAAAACTTCTTGGGTTGCCCCCCCATTGGGGACTCTTCAAGCACATCTTCACTTGCCGCTCTCAGTCGGTCAAGAAGGCCAAGTCGAGTGACGAACGGACGCAGGTGATCCAGCTGTGCGGGGGCCTGGCGATCCAGATGAGGGGAAAAAGTTCCTTTCCGTCTATCACTTTTCCCGAGTCAGTCCGTGGGTGGCAGTTGACTTGGTTTTACTGTAAAGACCAGGTGACCCCGGGACAGCCGACTGGGCTTCCCCCTTTTTCTCTGAATCGAGCACAAAAACCTGCCTCTCTGAAAGTGACGCCGGAGGAAAAGGCGCAAGTCAAGGTGCTGGTCGGTCGAGTGGTTCAGCTTGTCCGCGAGGGTGTGACTGGCATGGACTTGTTGGAAGTCTTCCTTCGGAGGCGCATCCAACCGCTTCAGGCTCGTGACCACCCGATGTGGCTGTATTCGGGTCTCGAAGACACCACCCGGATTCACCAAGAGGTGGTCACTGACGAGATGTTGGAAGGGTGGCTGTCGAGTATCCCAGGGAACAAGGACAACCCCCGAGGAGCCAGCAGGATTCCTCCACTCGACCAAACATACGAAGTGGACAAGGTCTGACCTTGCGTTTCCGACTGTGACCTTGCTTTCTTTATTTGTTCTCTTTGGATCAATCGATTGACTTTTGTCTTGTTTGCTGTCGTCTAGGCCATTATTGAGATGTACTTGACACCCAATGGAGCACAGGAGCAGGCCGAGGAAGGAGAGGCGAGCGGAGGCGAAAGTGGAGACGAGAGAGAAGAGTGGGAATCTGACAGCGAAGGAGAGGGGGATGACGACGACGACTCCAGTGAAGAGGAGGAGGAAGAAGTCGAACCTCCCCGCTCGGAACAGCGATCCAAGCTTACACACGACCCTGCGCGGGAACATGGTAAGGCGACTGTCCCTGTTGGACAGTCGTCGAAGCGCCCTCGGACCTCATCTCCAGCGCCAACAGAAAAAGCTCCCAAGCACCCACGCGCAACGCCATCCAAGCCGCCCAAGGCTCTGCCCAAGATGAAGATGACTGTCCCCACCATTTCTGGGTAATGGTAGAATTTGTTTTCCTTTGTTGAACGTGACGGACTCTTGGTCGACTCATTGAATAAGCTGACTGACTTTTGAAATTTGCAGGGCTGCCACCTCGGAGATCTCCGCCAAGGACGATGATCAAGAGATGGAAGACGCTGTTACCTCCAACCCCAGTACGATTACTAATGCTCTGCTTTTAGTCGACTGACGATTTCTTATAATTCCGGTCGATTGGATTTTTCTTGTAGCTCCTCCTCATGTCATTGACCTCCCTGATGATGACGATGAAGTGCCGCTAAGGGCGCGAAGGAACAGGAGGGCTCCGCATGGCAAGACCCCACAAACTACTCCGGCGCCTGAGGCCGCAGTCCAGGAGGGTGGTGATACCTCTCGGGCTTCTGTGACTTTTGCTGAACCTCTGACGAGTGTCCGGCCTTCGACGTCGACTGCAAATCCGCCTTCGCTTTTTGCCACACACCACGTCCCTGAGGACCAAGTGGGTGCCGCTAAAGAGGCTATACGCCAGGCGGGGATAATGATGGAGCAAGTGAAGGTGGTTCAGGAAGCCAGCCAAGCAGCTTATGATGCGAGTTCAGCTCTTCAGAGCAATGTCTAGGTCAGTCGATTCACCGCTTGTTCTGTTAGGATATGCTATCTGAAGAATCTCTTTTCCGAAGATCTTTATATCTGTACACCCACTGGGTGTGTCTATTGATCTTTTTGATGAGTGGGGGCACGCTAAGTGCACCCACTGGGTGTAGTCCCCGAGACTACGGTGGACTGCTGGCAGTCGACTGTAGTCTTTATATTGTGTTGCTTTAGTTGAACTTCTTCACTCAGTCTGGTCAGGCCATGTCGAATGGAACTGTACACGGTCGACTGTGGGAAGTCGATTTTTTTGGTCGAACCAGTGGGGGCACACTGAGTGCACCCACTGGGTGTAGTCCCCAAGACTACTGTCGAATGTTTTAGATTTGGCTGTAGTCTTAGAAACGCCATCATTGTCTCTTGGTTACTCGGAAGCAACTTATCTTGGATGTCTGTCGACTGATTTTTTGCAGAAATCCTGCGAACTTGTGGCTCGCTACACTGAGTTGGAGAACAAACAGATCCAGTTGAACCTTGACTTGAAGCTTGCTCAGGAGAACTTGCAGAAGGCGAGGGACGAAGCAAAAGGTATGGCTGGTGAGTTTTTGTCGACTGTCCTTTCTTTCTGGCCATCCTCGATGTTGATCTCACTTGCTGTTTCACAAACAAAATGGAGGAGGCTCTGAAGAAGAAGGATCAAGACCTTGCCGAAGCGCAAAAGGAGGCCCTGAACAAAATGAAGCTTGCTGAAGAAAAACTGGCTTCAGTCGGTACTCTTGAAAAGGAAAACTCCAGGCTGAAAACTGCTCTCGACGCGGCTAATCAAGAGGTCAGCCCTCTGAAGAATGGCAATATAGCTCTGAATGACAAGGCAAGTGAACTGGCGGGGAAGAGGAACGATCTGGAGGCTTATCTCGGTGGACTCGCCAAGAAGTTGTTCGTCATGCTCGAGGGTAATTACTCCGGCCCGACTGACTTGCAGTTACCAAACCTGCGTAGAACCACTGACTTATCCGTGAATTGTGTTTACAGAATTCTGCCATAACTTCGAAGAGGAGACCAGTCGAGTGGAGACAGACTTGGACCCCATCAATTCTCCAGTGAAGGACGAGGCTGCTATGAACGTGCTCCGACTGGAATCTCGTGTTGCCGGCGTTGTTGACTATCTTGCTCGGTTGAAGGTTGCGATGTCGCGGATCGACATGTCGCTCTGGGCTAGGACGACGCTTCAGAATGACCTCGAGTCCCTGATGACTCGACTGAATGAAGTCCCAGGTCGAGTGGCAGAATGGAAGAAATCTTCTGCTAGATGTGGCGCTGACGTCGCTCTGTCTCTGGTCCGCGTCCACTTCAAGGAGGCGCGAGAAGAAAAGTGCCGCCATCCAAGTTGCCAATACCAGGAAGCACAACTTTCAAGACTTCATGGAGACTTTCATTGCTGCTTCCACTCGCATTGCAGACGGGGTCGACTTGGACGAGTTCGTCGCCCCTTCCAGTCCTCCGCCTGAGGAATAAAAACTTTTATGCTTCACTTTAAATTTGCCTCGGAATGCCGAGTGGATTTTGTAACCGTTAAACTCTGTCGAGCTGGAGGCTCGAGTACTTTGATCTACGGTCTAGGACCTTTGGATCTTATCTGAACTTGATTTATCGTTGAATATCTTCATCAATTATCTGTCGAGTGGAACTTGTTCTTCACTCGAAATAACTTTGTATTTGTGGTGCAGCTCCGAAGGAGAAGGTAGCAGTCGATTTGCACCTCGTCGTCCTTGCGGATTGGGATGTGTTCCGTACTTAGGCGAGCACTGGGCTGCAGCTAAGCCCCCGAGTGGAAGGTCTGCTCTCCACTCGGTAGGATTTTAAAAACTTAGGCGAGTACTGGACTGTAGCTAAGCCCCCGAGTGGGAGGTCTGCTCTCCACTCGGTAGGATTTTTTCAAACTTAGGCGAGTACTGGACTGCAGCTAAGCCCCCGAGTGGGAGGTCTGCTCTCCACTTGGTAGGATTTTTTCAAACTTAGGCAAGTACTGGACTGTAGCTAAGCCCCCGAGTGGGAGGTCTGCTCTCCACTCGGTAGGATTTTTTCAAACTTAGGCGAGTACTGGACTGCAGCTAAGCCTCCGAGTGGGAGGTTTTCTCTCCACTCGGTAGGATTTTTAAACACTTAGGCGAGCACTGGGCTGCAGCTAAGCCTCCGAGTGGGAGTCTGGCTCACCACTCGGTAGGATTTTTAAATACTTAGGCGAGCACTAGGCTACAGCTAAGCCTCCGAGTGGGAGTCTGGCTCACCACTCGGTAGGATTTTTAAACACTTAGGAGAGCACTGGGCTGCAGCTAAGCCTCCGAGTGGGAGTCTGGCTCACCACTCGGTAGGATTTTTAAACACTTAGGCGAGCACTGGGCTG